>NW_028114018.1:0-11569 GCF_964289735.1 Phaethon aethereus | reverse complement strand
CTTGATCATGGAGACAAATCCTGGGATGGCTGCAGGTGTGTCATGGACAAAGAGACTGTTGTTGCGGTGACTACAGAGTCAAAAGAGGCCGCAAAGGGGTGGGAGGCCGCAAAGGGGTGGGAGGCCGCAAAGGGGTGGGAGGCTGGAGGGGAGGTAGAGGCCAGGAAAAAGTGGAGGCCGAAAAGGGGTGGGAGGCCGCAAAGGGGTGGGAGGCCGCAAAGGGGAGGTAGAGGCCAGGAAAAAGTGGAGGCCGAAAAGGGGTGGGAGGCCACAAAGGGGTGGGAGGCTGGAGGGGAGGTAGAGGCCAGGAAAAAGTGGAGGCCGCAAAGGGGTGGGAGGCCGGAGGGCAGCTAGAGGCCAGAAAGAAGTGGAGGTTGATGGCGTGTCGTAGGCCAGAAAGATGTGCGAGGCCAGAGGGGAAGGAGAGGCTAGAGAAACGTGGAGGCTGAAAATCAGTGAGAGACTGGAGGGCAACTAAGGACAGAAATAAGCGGAGCCTGAAAAGGGATGGAAGGCTGGAGTGTCTCCCGCATCATAGAGAAGCTGCATCCGGGACGGCTCGGGTGGCATTCCGCTCGTGGAAATGGTGTTCTGGCACCTACAGAGTCCCTTCCGCTCCCGCAAGTCCTCTGGGATTAGAGAGACATACCTCGCACAGGGCTAGAGTGGCATTCCAGTCATAGAGATGGTGTTGCAGCGCCTGGAGACTCCGCTCTGCTCTCAGACGGCCTCCCGATCACGGAGATATACCTCCGGCATGGATAGACTGGCATTCTCATCAGAGAGATGCTGTTGCGGCAGATGGAGACTCCACTGCGATCCCGGAAATCCTCCCAGATCAGAGAAACATACCTCTGGGATGGCCAGACAGGCCTTCCTATTGTTGAAAACAGTGTTCCCACAGCCAGAGAGTCCCCTCCCATCCCAGAAGTCCAAGCAGATCATACACACAGACCTCCCAGACAGCCAGCGTGGCATTCCAGCGGTAGAGATGGTGTCAAAGCACCTAGAGACTCCGTTCCAAACACGCAGGTCCTCCCGCATCACAAAGACATCCATCCAGGAGGGCTAGAGTGCCATTCCGGCATACAGGGAGGGTATTGCCATGGCTAGAGAGTCGTCTCCGATCCCAGAAATCCTCCTGCATCACGGAGACATACCTGCTGAATGGCTTGAGTGGCATTGTGGTCATAGAGCGGGTTGTCCGGCAACTAGCTGGTCACGTCCCATCCCAGAAATCCACCTCGATCATGGAGACATACATCCAGGACGGCTAGAGTGGCGTTCTGGACCATAGAGGCAGCTTTCGCACCGCTAGAGAGTCACATGTGATCCCAGACGTCCTCCCGGATCCTGGAGGCATACCTCTGGCAGGGCTAGAGGGGCATTCCCGTCATAGAGGCCGTTTTCCCACGGTTAGTTAGTCGCCCGCTATCCCCGAAGTCCTCCCGCATCATGGAGATATACATCCAGGATGGCCAGAGTGGCATTCCGGCCATCGAGACGGTGTTCCAGCAGCTATAGAGTCCCCTCCAGTCCTGGAAGGCCTCCCATGTCCTGGAGACATACCTCCAGGACGGCTAGGCGGGCGTCCCGGTCATACAGGCCGTGTTCGGGGAGATAGAGACCCCGCTCCAAAGAGAGCTTTCCTCCCGCATCATAGAGGCATAACCTCCCAGGCAGCTAGAGTGCCATTCCTGTCATAGAGACAGTCTTCCGGTGCTTAGCGAGGCCCCTCCAACCCAGGAAGTCCTCCCGGATCAGAGACAGATACCTCCAGGACGGCTAGAATGGCATTCCTCTCATAGAGACTTCCTTCGGGGAGCCAGAGAGTCACCTACAATGCCAGGATTCCTGCCACATCGTGGAGGCACGCCTGCAAAACATCGAGAGTGGCGGTCAGGTCACAGACACGCTGTTCTGGTGGGTAGAGAATCCCCTCGGATCCCAGAAGTCATCAGGCATCATAGACACATACCTCCGGCACAGCCAGAGTGGCGTTACGGTCAGAGAGACTGTTTTCCCTTGGCTAGAGAGTCCCCTCTGATCCCAGAGCTCCTCTCGGATCTTTGAGACATATTTCTGGGACAGCTAGAGTGGCGTTCCGCTCATAGACATGGTACTCCCGCGGTTAGAGAGTCACCTCCATTCCCAAAGTTCTGCCGGATCACGGGGATGTACCTGCGGAATGGCTCAAGTGGCAACCCAATCGTAGAAACGGTGTTCCATCAGTGAGAGAGTCCCGTCCTATCCCAGACGTCCTCCTTGATCATGGAGACAAATCCTGGGATGGCTGCAGGTGTGTCATGGACAAAGAGACTGTTGTTGCGGTGACTACAGAGTCAAAAGAGGCCGCAAAGGGGTGGGAGGCCGCAAAGGGGTGGGAGGCCGCAAAGGGGTGGGAGGCTGGAGGGGAGGTAGAGGCCAGGAAAAAGTGGAGGCCGAAAAGGGGTGGGAGGCCGCAAAGGGGTGGGAGGCCGCAAAGGGGAGGTAGAGGCCAGGAAAAAGTGGAGGCCGAAAAGGGGTGGGAGGCCACAAAGGGGTGGGAGGCTGGAGGGGAGGTAGAGGCCAGGAAAAAGTGGAGGCCGCAAAGGGGTGGGAGGCCGGAGGGCAGCTAGAGGCCAGAAAGAAGTGGAGGTTGATGGCGTGTCGTAGGCCAGAAAGATGTGCGAGGCCAGAGGGGAAGGAGAGGCTAGAGAAACGTGGAGGCTGAAAATCAGTGAGAGACTGGAGGGCAACTAAGGACAGAAATAAGCGGAGCCTGAAAAGGGATGGAAGGCTGGAGTGTCTCCCGCATCATAGAGAAGCTGCATCCGGGACGGCTCGGGTGGCATTCCGCTCGTGGAAATGGTGTTCTGGCACCTACAGAGTCCCTTCCGCTCCCGCAAGTCCTCTGGGATTAGAGAGACATACCTCGCACAGGGCTAGAGTGGCATTCCAGTCATAGAGATGGTGTTGCAGCGCCTGGAGACTCCGCTCTGCTCTCAGACGGCCTCCCGATCACGGAGATATACCTCCGGCATGGATAGACTGGCATTCTCATCAGAGAGATGCTGTTGCGGCAGATGGAGACTCCACTGCGATCCCGGAAATCCTCCCAGATCAGAGAAACATACGTCTGGGATGGCCAGACAGGCCTTCCTATTGTTGAAAACAGTGTTCCCACAGCCAGAGAGTCCCCTCCCATCCCAGAAGTCCAAGCAGATCATACACACAGACCTCCCAGACAGCCAGCGTGGCATTCCAGCGGTAGAGATGGTGTCAAAGCACCTAGAGACTCCGTTCCAAACACGCAGGTCCTCCCGCATCACAAAGACATCCATCCAGGAGGGCTAGAGTGCCATTCCGGCATACAGGGAGGGTATTGCCATGGCTAGAGAGTCGTCTCCGATCCCAGAAATCCTCCTGCATCACGGAGACATACCTGCTGAATGGCTTGAGTGGCATTGTGGTCATAGAGCGGGTTGTCCGGCAACTAGCTGGTCACGTCCCATCCCAGAAATCCACCTCGATCATGGAGACATACATCCAGGACGGCTAGAGTGGCGTTCTGGACCATAGAGGCAGCTTTCGCACCGCTAGAGAGTCACATGTGATCCCAGACGTCCTCCCGGATCCTGGAGGCATACCTCTGGCAGGGCTAGAGGGGCATTCCCGTCATAGAGGCCGTTTTCCCACGGTTAGTTAGTCGCCCGCTATCCCCGAAGTCCTCCCGCATCATGGAGATATACATCCAGGATGGCCAGAGTGGCATTCCGGCCATCGAGACGGTGTTCCAGCAGCTATAGAGTCCCCTCCAGTCCTGGAAGGCCTCCCATGTCCTGGAGACATACCTCCAGGACGGCTAGGCGGGCGTCCCGGTCATACAGGCCGTGTTCGGGGAGATAGAGACCCCGCTCCAAAGAGAGCTTTCCTCCCGCATCATAGAGGCATAACCTCCCAGGCAGCTAGAGTGCCATTCCTGTCATAGAGACAGTCTTCCGGTGCTTAGCGAGGCCCCTCCAACCCAGGAAGTCCTCCCGGATCAGAGACAGATACCTCCAGGACGGCTAGAATGGCATTCCTCTCATAGAGACTTCCTTCGGGGAGCCAGAGAGTCACCTACAATGCCAGGATTCCTGCCACATCGTGGAGGCACGCCTGCAAAACATCGAGAGTGGCGGTCAGGTCACAGACACGCTGTTCTGGTGGGTAGAGAATCCCCTCGGATCCCAGAAGTCATCAGGCATCATAGACACATACCTCCGGCACAGCCAGAGTGGCGTTACGGTCAGAGAGACTGTTTTCCCTTGGCTAGAGAGTCCCCTCTGATCCCAGAGCTCCTCTCGGATCTTTGAGACATATTTCTGGGACAGCTAGAGTGGCGTTCCGCTCATAGACATGGTACTCCCGCGGTTAGAGAGTCACCTCCATTCCCAAAGTTCTGCCGGATCACGGGGATGTACCTGCGGAATGGCTCAAGTGGCAACCCAATCGTAGAAACGGTGTTCCATCAGTGAGAGAGTCCCGTCCTATCCCAGACGTCCTCCTTGATCATGGAGACAAATCCTGGGATGGCTGCAGGTGTGTCATGGACAAAGAGACTGTTGTTGCGGTGACTACAGAGTCAAAAGAGGCCGCAAAGGGGTGGGAGGCCGCAAAGGGGTGGGAGGCCGCAAAGGGGTGGGAGGCTGGAGGGGAGGTAGAGGCCAGGAAAAAGTGGAGGCCGAAAAGGGGTGGGAGGCCGCAAAGGGGTGGGAGGCCGCAAAGGGGAGGTAGAGGCCAGGAAAAAGTGGAGGCCGAAAAGGGGTGGGAGGCCACAAAGGGGTGGGAGGCTGGAGGGGAGGTAGAGGCCAGGAAAAAGTGGAGGCCGCAAAGGGGTGGGAGGCCGGAGGGCAGCTAGAGGCCAGAAAGAAGTGGAGGTTGATGGCGTGTCGTAGGCCAGAAAGATGTGCGAGGCCAGAGGGGAAGGAGAGGCTAGAGAAACGTGGAGGCTGAAAATCAGTGAGAGACTGGAGGGCAACTAAGGACAGAAATAAGCGGAGCCTGAAAAGGGATGGAAGGCTGGAGTGTCTCCCGCATCATAGAGAAGCTGCATCCGGGACGGCTCGGGTGGCATTCCGCTCGTGGAAATGGTGTTCTGGCACCTACAGAGTCCCTTCCGCTCCCGCAAGTCCTCTGGGATTAGAGAGACATACCTCGCACAGGGCTAGAGTGGCATTCCAGTCATAGAGATGGTGTTGCAGCGCCTGGAGACTCCGCTCTGCTCTCAGACGGCCTCCCGATCACGGAGATATACCTCCGGCATGGATAGACTGGCATTCTCATCAGAGAGATGCTGTTGCGGCAGATGGAGACTCCACTGCGATCCCGGAAATCCTCCCAGATCAGAGAAACATACGTCTGGGATGGCCAGACAGGCCTTCCTATTGTTGAAAACAGTGTTCCCACAGCCAGAGAGTCCCCTCCCATCCCAGAAGTCCAAGCAGATCATACACACAGACCTCCCAGACAGCCAGCGTGGCATTCCAGCGGTAGAGATGGTGTCAAAGCACCTAGAGACTCCGTTCCAAACACGCAGGTCCTCCCGCATCACAAAGACATCCATCCAGGAGGGCTAGAGTGCCATTCCGGCATACAGGGAGGGTATTGCCATGGCTAGAGAGTCGTCTCCGATCCCAGAAATCCTCCTGCATCACGGAGACATACCTGCTGAATGGCTTGAGTGGCATTCTGGTCATAGAGCGGGTTGTCCGGCAACTAGCTGGTCACGTCCCATCCCAGAAATCCACCTCGATCATGGAGACATACATCCAGGACGGCTAGAGTGGCGTTCTGGACCATAGAGGCAGCTTTCGCACCGCTAGAGAGTCACATGTGATCCCAGACGTCCTCCCGGATCCTGGAGGCATACCTCTGGCAGGGCTAGAGGGGCATTCCCGTCATAGAGGCCGTTTTCCCACGGTTAGTTAGTCGCCCGCTATCCCCGAAGTCCTCCCGCATCATGGAGATATACATCCAGGATGGCCAGAGTGGCATTCCGGCCATCGAGACGGTGTTCCAGCAGCTATAGAGTCCCCTCCAGTCCTGGAAGGCCTCCCATGTCCTGGAGACATACCTCCAGGACGGCTAGGCGGGCATCCCGGTCATACAGGCCGTGTTCGGGGAGATAGAGACCCCGCTCCAAAGAGAGCTTTCCTCCCGCATCATAGAGGCATAACCTCCCAGGCAGCTAGAGTGCCATTCCTGTCATAGAGACAGTCTTCCGGTGCTTAGCGAGGCCCCTCCAACCCAGGAAGTCCTCCCGGATCAGAGACAGATACCTCCAGGACGGCTAGAATGGCATTCCTCTCATAGAGACTTCCTTCGGGGAGCCAGAGAGTCACCTACAATGCCAGGATTCCTGCCACATCGTGGAGGCACGCCTGCAAAACATCGAGAGTGGCGGTCAGATCACAGACACGCTGTTCTGGTGGGTAGAGAATCCCCTCGGATCCCAGAAGTCATCAGGCATCATAGACACATACCTCCGGCACAGCCAGAGTGGCGTTACGGTCAGAGAGACTGTTTTCCCTTGGCTAGAGAGTCCCCTCTGATCCCAGAGCTCCTCTCGGATCTTTGAGACATATTTCTGGGACAGCTAGAGTGGCGTTCCGCTCATAGACATGGTACTCCCGCGGTTAGAGAGTCACCTCCATTCCCAAAGTTCTGCCGGATCACGGGGATGTACCTGCGGAATGGCTCAAGTGGCAACCCAATCGTAGAAACGGTGTTCCATCAGTGAGAGAGTCCCATCCTATCCCAGACGTCCTCCTTGATCATGGAGACAAATCCTGGGATGGCTGCAGGTGTGTCATGGACAAAGAGACTGTTGTTGCGGTGACTACAGAGTCAAAAGAGGCCGCAAAGGGGTGGGAGGCCGCAAAGGGGTGGGAGGCCGCAAAGGGGTGGGAGGCCGCAAAGGGGTGGGAGGCTGGAGGGGAGGTAGAGGCCAGGAAAAAGTGGAGGCCGAAAAGGGGTGGGAGGCCGCAAAGGGGAGGTAGAGGCCAGGAAAAAGTGGAGGCCAAAAAGGGGTGGGAGGCCACAAAGGGGTGGGAGGCTGGAGGGGAGGTAGAGGCCAGGAAAAAGTGGAGGCCGCAAAGGGGTGGGAGGCCGGAGGGCAGCTAGAGGCCAGAAAGAAGTGGAGGTTGATGGCGTGTCGTAGGCCAGAAAGATGTGCGAGGCCAGAGGGGAAGGAGAGGCTAGAGAAACGTGGAGGCTGAAAATCAGTGAGAGACTGGAGGGCAACTAAGGACAGAAATAAGCGGAGCCTGAAAAGGGATGGAAGGCTGGAGTGTCTCCCGCATCATAGAGAAGCTGCATCCGGGACGGCTCGGGTGGCATTCCGCTCGTGGAAATGGTGTTCTGGCACCTACAGAGTCCCTTCCGCTCCCGCAAGTCCTCTGGGATTAGAGAGACATACCTCGCACAGGGCTAGAGTGGCATTCCAGTCATAGAGATGGTGTTGCAGCGCCTGGAGACTCCGCTCTGCTCTCAGACGGCCTCCCGATCACGGAGATATACCTCCGGCATGGATAGACTGGCATTCTCATCAGAGAGATGCTGTTGCGGCAGATGGAGACTCCACTGCGATCCCGGAAATCCTCCCAGATCAGAGAAACATACGTCTGGGATGGCCAGACAGGCCTTCCTATTGTTGAAAACAGTGTTCCCACAGCCAGAGAGTCCCCTCCCATCCCAGAAGTCCAAGCAGATCATACACACAGACCTCCCAGACAGCCAGCGTGGCATTCCAGCGGTAGAGATGGTGTCAAAGCACCTAGAGACTCCGTTCCAAACACGCAGGTCCTCCCGCATCACAAAGACATCCATCCAGGAGGGCTAGAGTGCCATTCCGGCATACAGGGAGGGTATTGCCATGGCTAGAGAGTCGTCTCCGATCCCAGAAATCCTCCTGCATCACGGAGACATACCTGCTGAATGGCTTGAGTGGCATTGTGGTCATAGAGCGGGTTGTCCGGCAACTAGCTGGTCACGTCCCATCCCAGAAATCCACCTCGATCATGGAGACATACATCCAGGACGGCTAGAGTGGCGTTCTGGACCATAGAGGCAGCTTTCGCACCGCTAGAGAGTCACATGTGATCCCAGACGTCCTCCCGGATCCTGGAGGCATACCTCTGGCAGGGCTAGAGGGGCATTCCCGTCATAGAGGCCGTTTTCCCACGGTTAGTTAGTCGCCCGCTATCCCCGAAGTCCTCCCGCATCATGGAGATATACATCCAGGATGGCCAGAGTGGCATTCCGGCCATCGAGACGGTGTTCCAGCAGCTCTAGAGTCCCCTCCAGTCCTGGAAGGCCTCCCATGTCCTGGAGACATACCTCCAGGACGGCTAGGCGGGCGTCCCGGTCATACAGGCCGTGTTCGGGGAGATAGAGACCCCGCTCCAAAGAGAGCTTTCCTCCCGCATCATAGAGGCATAACCTCCCAGGCAGCTAGAGTGCCATTCCTGTCATAGAGACAGTCTTCCGGTGCTTAGCGAGGCCCCTCCAACCCAGGAAGTCCTCCCGGATCAGAGACAGATACCTCCAGGACGGCTAGAATGGCATTCCTCTCATAGAGACTTCCTTCGGGGAGCCAGAGAGTCACCTACAATGCCAGGATTCCTGCCACATCGTGGAGGCACGCCTGCAAAACATCGAGAGTGGCGGTCAGGTCACAGACACGCTGTTCTGGTGGGTAGAGAATCCCCTCGGATCCCAGAAGTCATCAGGCATCATAGACACATACCTCCGGCACAGCCAGAGTGGCGTTACGGTCAGAGAGACTGTTTTCCCTTGGCTAGAGAGTCCCCTCTGATCCCAGAGCTCCTCTCGGATCTTTGAGACATATTTCTGGGACAGCTAGAGTGGCGTTCCGCTCATAGACATGGTACTCCCGCGGTTAGAGAGTCACCTCCATTCCCAAAGTTCTGCCGGATCACGGGGATGTACCTGCGGAATGGCTCAAGTGGCAACCCAATCGTAGAAACGGTGTTCCATCAGTGAGAGAGTCCCGTCCTATCCCAGACGTCCTCCTTGATCATGGAGACAAATCCTGGGATGGCTGCAGGTGTGTCATGGACAAAGAGACTGTTGTTGCGGTGACTACAGAGTCAAAAGAGGCCGCAAAGGGGTGGGAGGCCGCAAAGGGGTGGGAGGCCGCAAAGGGGTGGGAAGCTGGAGGGGAGGTAGAGGCCAGGAAAAAGTGGAGGCCGAAAAGGGGTGGGAGGCCGCAAAGGGGTGGGAGGCCGCAAAGGGGAGGTAGAGGCCAGGAAAAAGTGGAGGCCGAAAAGGGGTGGGAGGCCACAAAGGGGTGGGAGGCTGGAGGGGAGGTAGAGGCCAGGAAAAAGTGGAGGCCGCAAAGGGGTGGGAGGCCGGAGGGCAGCTAGAGGCCAGAAAGAAGTGGAGGTTGATGGCGTGTCGTAGGCCAGAAAGATGTGCGAGGCCAGAGGGGAAGGAGAGGCTAGAGAAACGTGGAGGCTGAAAATCAGTGAGAGACTGGAGGGCAACTAAGGACAGAAATAAGCGGAGCCTGAAAAGGGATGGAAGGCTGGAGTGTCTCCCGCATCATAGAGAAGCTGCATCCGGGACGGCTCGGGTGGCATTCCGCTCGTGGAAATGGTGTTCTGGCACCTACAGAGTCCCTTCCGCTCCCGCAAGTCCTCTGGGATTAGAGAGACATACCTCGCACAGGGCTAGAGTGGCATTCCAGTCATAGAGATGGTGTTGCAGCGCCTGGAGACTCCGCTCTGCTCTCAGACGGCCTCCCGATCACGGAGATATACCTCCGGCATGGATAGACTGGCATTCTCATCAGAGAGATGCTGTTGCGGCAGATGGAGACTCCACTGCGATCCCGGAAATCCTCCCAGATCAGAGAAACATACGTCTGGGATGGCCAGACAGGCCTTCCTATTGTTGAAAACAGTGTTCCCACAGCCAGAGAGTCCCCTCCCATCCCAGAAGTCCAAGCAGATCATACACACAGACCTCCCAGACAGCCAGCGTGGCATTCCAGCGGTAGAGATGGTGTCAAAGCACCTAGAGACTCCGTTCCAAACACGCAGGTCCTCCCGCATCACAAAGACATCCATCCAGGAGGGCTAGAGTGCCATTCCGGCATACAGGGAGGGTATTGCCATGGCTAGAGAGTCGTCTCCGATCCCAGAAATCCTCCTGCATCACGGAGACATACCTGCTGAATGGCTTGAGTGGCATTCTGGTCATAGAGCGGGTTGTCCGGCAACTAGCTGGTCACGTCCCATCCCAGAAATCCACCTCGATCATGGAGACATACATCCAGGACGGCTAGAGTGGCGTTCTGGACCATAGAGGCAGCTTTCGCACCGCTAGAGAGTCACATGTGATCCCAGACGTCCTCCCGGATCCTGGAGGCATACCTCTGGCAGGGCTAGAGGGGCATTCCCGTCATAGAGGCCGTTTTCCCACGGTTAGTTAGTCGCCCGCTATCCCCGAAGTCCTCCCGCATCATGGAGATATACATCCAGGATGGCCAGAGTGGCATTCCGGCCATCGAGACGGTGTTCCAGCAGCTATAGAGTCCCCTCCAGTCCTGGAAGGCCTCCCATGTCCTGGAGACATACCTCCAGGACGGCTAGGCGGGCGTCCCGGTCATACAGGCCGTGTTCGGGGAGATAGAGACCCCGCTCCAAAGAGAGCTTTCCTCCCGCATCATAGAGGCATAACCTCCCAGGCAGCTAGAGTGCCATTCCTGTCATAGAGACAGTCTTCCGGTGCTTAGCGAGGCCCCTCCAACCCAGGAAGTCCTCCCGGATCAGAGACAGATACCTCCAGGACGGCTAGAATGGCATTCCTCTCATAGAGACTTCCTTCGGGGAGCCAGAGAGTCACCTACAATGCCAGGATTCCTGCCACATCGTGGAGGCACGCCTGCAAAACATCGAGAGTGGCGGTCAGGTCACAGAGACGCTGTTCTGGTGGGTAGAGAATCCCCTCGGATCCCAGAAGTCATCAGGCATCATAGACACATACCTCCGGCACAGCCAGAGTGGCGTTACGGTCAGAGAGACTGTTTTCCCTTGGCTAGAGAGTCCCCTCTGATCCCAGAGCTCCTCTCGGATCTTTGAGACATATTTCTGGGACAGCTAGAGTGGCGTTCCGCTCATAGACATGGTACTCCCGCGGTTAGAGAGTCACCTCCATTCCCAAAGTTCTGCCGGATCACGGGGATGTACCTGCGGAATGGCTCAAGTGGCAACCCAATCGTAGAAACGGTGTTCCATCAGTGAGAGAGTCCCATCCTATCCCAGACGTCCTCCTTGATCATGGAGACAAATCCTGGGATGGCTGCAGGTGTGTCATGGACAAAGAGACTGTTGTTGCGGTGACTACAGAGTCAAAAGAGGCCGCAAAGGGGTGGGAGGCCGCAAAGGGGTGGGAGGCCGCAAAGGGGTGGGAGGCTGGAGGGGAGGTAGAGGCCAGGAAAAAGTGGAGGCCGAAAAGGGGTGGGAGGCCGCAAAGGGGAGGTAGAGGCCAGGAAAAAGTGGAGGCCAAAAAGGGGTGGGAG
>NW_028114019.1:0-99494 GCF_964289735.1 Phaethon aethereus | reverse complement strand
CAGCGGGAGCCCGGGGGCACCGGGGTCCCGGGGGGGCGGCGGGCTCTGCCCTGGCAGACGGCCCCTGTGCGGCGGCGGTCCGTGGGCGCGGGGAGGGGGTTAGGAATGCCCAGGGAGGCCCCACTCCGCGGGCCTCGCTGCGCCCTGGTGCCCGGCCGGGGCGGAGGGAGTCCCGGGGCTGGCTGCGGGCTGCCCAGGCACGGTGCCCGCAGCCTCGCTGCTCTGCCCTGGCCAGCCCCGACCAGGGCCCGCCGCGGGCTGCGGGTGCCGGCCGGGCTGCCGTGGCCCCACAGCCCCGCGGGAAGCCCCGCTCGGCCGCCTCGGCTGTGAGCACAGGGGGAAACCAGCCATGAAGTCAGGGCAGAAACCCGCGGCGGCCCGGCGAGCGCCTGGCTATAAAAGGACTTACTGCAATCAGCCCCCAAACCGGCTGGGGCGGAGGCACGCGGGGAATGCTCGGGCACGGGCCTGAGTCGCTGATTTTCGGAGTCTTTCCCCAAATATGGTGCCTGGGCCGGAGTCACGGTGCGCAGCGGGGCTGGCGTGCCCCGGGAGGGAGGGCTGGGGGGGGCGGCCCCCGGGCTGCGCTGACATCACTGTCCCGGCGCCAGCCTTTTAGCACGGGGTCGGCCCCCGAACTGTGCAGAGCATCACCCCTCGCCTCCGTGAGCAGCCGCGTGTAAGTCCTGCTGCGGGGGGGCCAGCGGGGAGGGCGCCCGGGGTGGGGACGCCAGCCCCCGGCACCAGGGTGCTGCTCCCCGCGATGGGGACCCTGTGCCTGGCACGGTGACGCCGCGCCCGGGACCGCGATCCTGCTCGCCGGGTGGGGATCCCGCTCCTCCGAGTGGGAAGCCGCTCCCTGGATTGCGATGCTGCTCCCCGGCCAAGGGTCGGGCTCCCCAGGAGGGGCTGGGGGACGCAGCCCGGGGCGCGGTGCTGCCCCTGCTCCGCAGGACAGCGTTGCCGTCGGGGGCTGCGCGGCTGCGGGTTGGCCGGGCTCGGCCCTGTGCCGTAGTGGGATGGGAGATGGGTGCGGGGCTGGGGGCTTCTGGTGGCCGGTGGGCACTGCTGCGTGGCGGAGGGAGCCACAGTCGGTGAGGCTGGGGGCTGCGTGTGGTCCCCCTGTGCCGCGCTGGGGCGGCTGAGCACAGACGGCTCCTCCGGGACACAGCCCCGGCACTCGGTGGCTTAAAGCCAAGCAGGGAGCGGTGCGGGGAGGAGGGAGGCCAGCTCCGCTGCCAGCTCCGCTGCCAGCTCCCACCGCCTCTCCCTCCCGGCACCCTCCAGCCCTGCCCGCAGCCGGCTACCTGCCATCGCTGCCCGCAGCATGCCCTTACAAGGGCACGGGCACGGCTCCCGCTGCGGTCCTGCCTCGCCCACGCTCCTCCCTGGCACCAGGACCTGCTGCGCCGAGGCCGCCCCGTGGCACCATGGCCCCCCACGGCACCACGGCCGCCCTGCCCCAGCACGCTGTGGCTACCCCACTGTGCCATGGCCACCGTGCTGTGACACGGACCGCCAGCCCTGCTGCGTCCCCCCTGCCACCCTGAGCCCTCTGCTCTGCAGCCCCCGCAGGGGTGGCATGGTTGGTCCAGCCGGAGGGCATGGCCACGCCAGGGACCGTCACACCAACCAAGAGCTGTCGGGCAGCTGAGCGGGCAGGGGCCAGGGATGAGGCTGCTCTCCCGCGCAGCCCGAGCCGGGGAGCGGGGACAAGGCCCCTCTGCCGGGTGGGACCCATCTGTCCAGGCAGGCTATGGGGGTCACGGCTGTGCACTCACCTCCAAACATGCCGGGACGGAGCTGAGGGCCGTTGTGTGGCAAGGGAAAAGCCGGGAGGAGGGCACGTCCCTGTGGCCCCAAGGTGGGAGGTGGATGCCATGGGGTGGCCGCGGGGTCCTCAGGCAGGGGGCCGGCGTCTCCGCAGCCCGACAGTCCCCGTCCCGCCTCCAGGTCTCCCACCCGCCGCAGACATGGCGAACAAGGGCCCAGCGTACGGCATGAGCCGGGACGTCCAGTCCAAGATTGAGAAGAAGTACGATGACGAGCTGGAGGACCGGCTGGTGGAGTGGATCGTGGCGCAGTGCGGGGCTGCGGTGGGTCGTCCCGAGCGGGGCCGCCTGGGCTTCCAGGTCTGGCTGAAGAACGGCATCGTAAGTGGGGGGCCGGGCGCCCGCCGGCCCCAGGGCTGGGCGGGCGGCCGGCAGGGAGCTCTGCGGCCGGCGGTGTGCGCGGTGAGCCCAGCCTCTCCTCTGCCGGCAGGTCCTCAGCAGGCTGGTGAACAGCCTCTACCCTGACGGCTCCAAACCCGTCAAGATCCCCGACACCCCCCCCACCATGGTCTTCAAGCAGATGGAGCAGATCGCCCAGTTCCTCAAGGCGGCCGAGGACTACGGCGTGGTCAAGACGGACGTGTTCCAGACCGTCGACCTCTTTGAAGGTGCGGGTGGGGGGCAGGCGGGGCTGGGGGGTGCCGGGGCTGCCGCACCGGGGCTGCCGCACCGTGCCTGTCCTCACACCCCTCTGTCCCTCGGCAGCCAAGGACATGGCGGCGGTGCAGAGGACGCTGATGGCCCTGGGCAGCCTGGCGGTCACCAAGAACGACGGCAACTACCACGGGGACCCCAACTGGTTCATGAAGTAAGTGGGGGAGCGTGGCTCGGGGTGCGGGGACCCCCTGCCCCGCGGCTGCCCTCGGGGAACGGGGGCTGCTGGGCGCCCCGGGGAGGGGGACGAGGGTCCGGGTGCCGCATGGCCTCTCCCTCCGCCCCGCAGGAAGGCGCAGGAGCACAAGCGGGAGTTCACCGAGAGCCAGCTGAAGGAGGGCAAGAACGTCATCGGCTTACAGATGGGGAGCAATAAGGGGGCGTCACAGGCGGGGATGAGCTACGGCCGGCCCCGGCAGATCATCAGCTAGGCAGCCCCCCTCGCCTCCCCCAGCCCTCCCGCCGCTGGGAGAGCCGCCCCAGCCGGGACCTCCGTCTTTGCTCCCCCGGCCCAGCGCGCCGCGGCCGCCCGAGCGCCGGCGGCCGCCACCGCCCCTCACCAATTGGTATTTATTGAAAAGAAAACGCCGCCAGCCAGCCCAAACAACCCTACAGCGCAGCCCTCGGCAGCACGCGCCCAGCCGCAGCCCCCGCGCGTGGCCACGCACCCGGCCTCGGGGACGTCGCCGCAGCCCCGCCGTGCTCGCGCCGTGCCCCCTCTCTCCTCCGGCCTTGCACGCACCGCTGCGAGCCCCGCCGCCAGCTGGTCCTGCCCCCGCCGCGCTCGCTGGCACCCATGGGTGCCCCGCTGCCCTCCCTGGGACCGCGGGTGGGAAGGGCGCGCGCCCCGGCTCCCGAAGCCACCCCGCCTGCCCGCCGCCCCTCACGAGCCCCGCGCCACTGCTGCAGAGATCCTTGCGCACGGGGAGAAAAGAAAATTGGCCTCGGTTTTGTACTTCGTTTTGTCAAAATTAAAAGGTTATTCATCTAGTGCGGCCCGATGAGGTTTCCTCCCTCCAGCCCGCAGTGCCGGGAGAGCCGAAGCCACCCTCCGCTAAAAGCTGCTCGGGGCGCCTGAGCCACGTCTGCCCCTTCCTCCAGCTGGGAATGTGGAAAAACTAGAGCTGGGGCTGGGGCTTTCCCTGCCCAGGTCGGGTGGCTCTTGGGGGGTGGCTCTGCCCTCTCCAGCCCGAGCCGCAAGACCGACCTTCCTCTTCGCTACTTTAACACTCCGGCCCAGCCCTTGCCTCTCCCTGCCCGGCACAGCCCCGGCTCCCAGGGAGCACGGAGGGCTACGAGTGACCCCAGCACCGGGAGGTGCTGGGGGAACTCCCGTTTCCACAGCAAGGCAGTGCTGGGAGGGCAGAGGAGGGACAGAGAGGGGAGAGGAGGGTTTTTAAGACTTTATTTGGAAAGCTACACAAAAGGGCTTTGCTGATTAAAAAACAAACCCTGGCTTTAAAAAAATAAACCAACGAACCCAAAAGACACACGAACACGCCAACCCCGCTCACTGACGAGCCGCTGCCAGAGCGGCCCAAAGCAGGCACGGCCCCTGGCCTCAGCCCTTCTGGGCACCGGGCGCAACCGCCGGCAGGGAGCGGGTGCTGCCACCATACCTGCTGCCAGAGGTGCCTCCGCGGCCGCCCAGGCAGGAGGGTGGAGAAAAACCCTGCTGCCTTCTGCCTCCCCACGCGCAGGGCTGCTCGCCTGCCCGCGGGAGACGAGGAGGAGGTGGCACGGGCAGAGCACAGGGAACAGGGAGCAAGCGCAGGTTGGCGATGAGCAAAACGGCTCCCAGGTGTAAGCTGGGCGTAACTGCTGGGTACTGACAGTGCTGTGGGAACCCTGCCACGTTTTCCAGGCTCAGTCCGCAGAAAATAGGGACAAAGGGACACTTCTTCCCCGTGCTGCGAGGCGGCGGGAGCCGCATGGCGCTGCGGGGCTGGCTCCATTAGGAACGGGTTTAAGGCTTGCTTTGTTTTCCAGAGTGAGGGAAAGGGAAGCTCCCCTTCTGCTGCCAGCACTCCTCCTCCTTGTTTCCGAGCCACTTCCAACACCAGCTGCCGCAGGACTCCCCGGCAATGGGCAACGGTGGCTCAGGAAGGCTCTGCTGCCCGTGCTCGGGAAGGACGTACCGAGAGGGAGGGACGCAGCCCAAACCACCAGCCCCAGCTAGCACGTCTGGTGCTCCCTGTCCTCCGCGAGGAGCTCGGCCATCGCCTCCCGGCCCAGGTACCCTGCTCCGGAGGGGGCCGCCTCGTGGAAGCTCACCACTCTGCCGCTGCTGGCAAGTTTGGCGTGGGTGGGGGTCCACGACCCCTCCTCCCCCTCGTCCTCCTGGGCAGGCTGTGGCTGCTCACACTCCATCTCGACGTCCTCGATGTCCTTCTCCCGGTAGAGCGGCACAGACTCCAGCTCCAGGCCGCTCTCCAGGCCTCTGTGCTTCCCTCCCTGCTGGTACCACTTGCAGGCCGTGGAGCCATCGCAAGTCAGGTCGAGCCCCACGTTGTTCCTGCTCAGGCAGACCTCCAGCATGTAGTAGAAAGTCCAGAACACGGCGAAGCATCCCAACAGCAGGAGGGTCTGCGGAGGAGGAAACCCCTTAAGAAACAAAGCCCTCAACCACCTCCCGTCCCTCCTGCGGAGGACGGGGACTTCCCCGCTCGGCTCCAGCTGGTGGTCTTGCCGGCCCACAGGCAGGCTCACCTTCAGGGTGTTGGCTGTGATTGTGTAGCGTTGCTCCTCGGGGATCTCCAGCCCCGGAGGGCAGGGCAGGGAGAAGTCGCTGCTCAGGTACTGCCCACTCATGGCTTCCTCCAGCAGCCTGGGGGACAAAGGCAGCCCGTGAGGGTCCCACATGCCCACAAAGAGGACGGAGTTTCTCTCCTACTACTGAGAGTTGCCGCTCCTGGGTCAGACCCAGCCAACAGAGCCATTTTCTATGGCCCACGGCTCCCCTGTGAGGTGTATTGAGGGCTGCCCCAGGGCCCCGCACTAGGGGCCAGCGGCCAGCCTGCAGCCTCACCCTGCCAAGCACCTCGCAGCAACGCTGCTCCTGCCAAGCGGCGCCTGCTCGCAGGCTTAGGATAACGGCCCTCAGCCCTCCGTCTCCTGTGTACCCGCCAAGACGGGGTTGTGGTGTCCCACCTCTGCCGCTCCTTCATCTCTGCTGGGGACCAGGAGGAGCCGTACAGGGTCAGCTGCCACTGCTTCAAGGTCCCAGGCCTTAGGCTTTCGTCTCCTGGGGAAGAAACAGGTTGGTCCAGCGGGGAACTCTCCCACCTGGCCGGGTGGGCACCGCACAGAGCTAACCTGCGGCTGCCCAGGTCCTGGGCCGGCAGCTCCCCAGGGCACGGCCTGGAGCTGCTGCCACCACCTCATCAAGGGTCCCTGGGAGGCAGGACTCACCGATGTCCCTGATGACCAGCCTGTACATGCCCTGTGCCTCCTCGCCCCAGCACCGGACCGTGGAGAAGGTCCAGTCTGCAAAGCCATTGGGGTCCCTGCCAAAGGGTGAGGAAAAACGATCCGTGAGAGGGTATGGTAGCCTGAGCAACGAGGCTGGACGTGGCCCTGGCTCTCCTGCTCAGGGCCAGCTGGGCTGGGTGTCCGCCCCTGCAGCGGGAGTCTCTCCACCCCGTCCCCCTCAGTGCTTACGAGTCCATGCTCCTGGCGGTCCCTATCAGGGACATCATGCCACTGGGGCAGAAGAGCCTGATCTCCAGGTTGCCACGGCGGGGGTGGGTTATGGTGACGGTGACTGCCACGTGCTCCAGGGTCCTCATGCCAGAGAGCTCCAGGTCGGCGGTGCTGACTGGGAAAAGGAAGGCAGCGTTTGCCCAGGCTGGTGTCCCCGCTTTCAGCCGGCCCTAAGGGGCTGCTGTGCCACTTCACAGGACACACACGCTCAAGGTCTCGGCCTCCTCCCGTGCCCCCAGAGCAAGAGACAGGAGCCAGGGCAGCCACACCCCATGCAGGGAGGCTCTGCCAAGCGCCCGGCAGCACAAGCGTGCTCTGCTGTGCTCGGCGGCCTGGCCCTGGTCCATGCTCTGCGAGGAGCCTCCTTGTCTGTCCAAGCCGAGCCACTCACGCACCTCGTTGGCTAGCACAGGGAAAGGTGCCCCGGCACGCTCCCTCCTGGGCACCCCACAGCACGCTCCGGCTGCTTGACATGGGCCAGGGACAGTCAGGTCCTCCCGGACCAGAGGTGTGGGAAGCAGCCAGCACCGGCTGTCCTCTGCCTGCAGCTCTGCCCTTTGTCCCCTCCCTCAGTTCAGCCAGCACCGGGCAGGATGGGAAGGACGTTGAGAAAGGGGTGCCGAGTAGGTGGTGAGGAAGGAGGGGTGAAAGGCAACAGCAGCAGTGGGAAAGCTGATTCCCGGGAATCTCCCAGCACGTCCCGGAGCAGGAAGATGATACGAACCCACGCTTTCCTCTGCTCGCAGGGAGGGGGCCCAGGCAGGCCTCGCTGCCCTCTCTGCCAGCAGCCAACGCCTCATTTCACAAGTGGGGCCCAGCTGCTGCCTCCAGGACTCCCGCCACTGCCCGGAGGGCTCCCCGACATCCAGCTCTGCCCCGGTCTTGACTCAGGGTTTGTGGGTTCAGGAGCCCACGCCAAGCGCTTTGGCCACCGCAATGATGTCAACTTCTTTCCTGCCCTGGATTTGGGCCAGCTTTTGGCAGCCCCGGAGGCTGCTTTGAACCCACGGTTACAGAGGAGCCAGGTTGGGAAAGAGGACCGGGATGAGAAGCCTGGCGTCTACCTCAAACCATCCGCAGCTCCGCAGACGCTTGCAGCCCCAGAGCTGCTTATTACAGCACGGGAAGCCCTGGCACGCTTCCGAGTGGATTTCAGCCCGTGGCTCGGCCTCCTCCCGGCAGCCCCGGCCGAGCGGCAGGTGGGTGCTCCCCAGCCTCTCCTAAGAGGGGAGGTAGGCGCACCCGAGGAACAGGCAGCCTGCCTGCAGCAGCTGGCCAGCATGTTCGCCGGGGCCACGTGGGGAAAGGGTTAACTCTGAGTCAGCCTGCCGTACCTGGGGGACAGTGGTGCCCCCGGCCACACGCTCCTCTGTGCACATTTCTCCAAAGTGCCTCTTTTCTGCCTCTTCCAAACTCTGCTGGCTGCCCAGCTTTCAGCTCACAACTCCTTTTAGGGCAGAGGAGCTGCTTGACCCCAAGCCTCGCCTCAGAGGTGGCGCGGGGAGCAGGACGTCACCCCTCTGTCCCTCTGGGGTGCTGGTACCTGCCAGAGAGCAGCCTGCTGCCGGGCAGGGTCAGGAGAAAGGGAGAGCATGTGCCCAGGGCCTGCCCAGCATGCCCCCCGCCTGCAGCAGGCTGGGGAGGGACAGGACCACCTGTGAGCTGGCCTGCCGAGCTCCAACTCTTTCCAGGGGGACGTCTATCCTGGGGAACAGCCCCCGTGCACTGCCAACCCCCAGCACCTCTGCCAGGAGCTGCAGCCGGGGCAGCGAGGGGCGCAGGGCCAGCCCCCCTGGGCCAGCATCTCCGGTGGGACAGAGCACCCGGCCCTGCTGGGGGGCCGGGAAGGGCTCGGGGCCGAGCTCTCCTTCCCGCTGGTAGCAGCCGGAGCTGCGCCTTGTTTCTGTGGACAGAGGCTGGCCAAGTCGGGAGCTGGAGCATTACCTAAAATGGTCAAAGCCAGAGGAGCAGGTCTGGCTGCTGCCCAGCCTGCCCCAGCTTGCTAACGCCTGTCTGGCTCCTCAACAGCATCAGTCTATGGGATGGAGTTATCGGGGAGGGGACCACATCAACAGACACAGATCCCCTGGGGAAGGGCAGCGGAGAGAGACAGGAAAAAGCCCAGGCAGCCCAACGCTTAACCCCTGCGTGGCCCCACGCCGCCCAGGGCTTGCCCTACCAGGCCGTCGGTGGGCCCGGCTGTGCCCCACGCCAGCAGGAACCGGCTGGGTCGCCGGCCTCAGCGTGCCCGAGCACATGCTCTCGCGTGGCACACCTGCTCTTACCGTTCCAGGCGACCTCCAGCTCCTGCGGGAGTAACGGGATGCTCTTGCCCTCCTTCAGCGCAGGGCTCATGTACGAGGCGAGGTAGGGGACGGACTCCCAGATCTGTCAGGGGAAAGGCGAGAGGATTCAGTATGAGGTTGCACCCTCCCTGCACGCCCACCTCGCAATCTCCCACCACCCTTGCACGGCGCTCCTGCCTGTAGCGCACCTGCTGCGTGCAACCCAGCCTGGGACCAGGACGAAGGGCCTCTCCCGACGCTGCTCTGGGGCACGCGAACCCAGGCCGAACACACGGGCCACGGCGAGCGCCGCAGGGCTGGAGAGGAGTGCCCGCACGCCTAGGAGCGGAAGGAAAGTGACTGCCTGCAGGCTGCAGGGGCTGACTGAGACTCAGGGTTTGACTCTGCCACCACCCAAGTGGCTTTCAGCGGTTACTTGAAGCCATTATGTTTCAAACCCGGGCGCAGCAGGGCAGGAAACGCAGCAGAGCCCAAAGCCCTGCCGGAAGAGAGAGCAGCCGGAAAGTCCCTGTGAGAGAGAGGGCATTGCTGGCCACTGGCAGCGACCCGGCACAGCTGCACGGACCAAGAGCCAAAGCGAGGATGTGCCCTGGTCTCCACGCAGCTGGAGGCACAGGGAGGAAGAGATGGGGATGCCCAGGCCTGCTCTGACCACACCACTCCCTTGGCAGTCCCAGGGCCACGGAGCGCTGAGCTGCCGGCTGAGAACGCCCCGGTTCCTCGGGGCGTGACGCCCTCCCTGGAGCCAGCTGCGTAGGGAGGACAGTGCCGGGGCTGCTGACGAAACTCCCCAAGCCATGAATCAGAGCTGTCGTCTCCCACCAGCGACGGCTCTCGCCTATGGCTATATATAGTGCTGAGAGCGTAGCGCTCGGGTGCAGGTTTCAGGCGCTGCCGAAATCCTCGTGACTTCATACCGAAAGCAGCCTTATAGTGAGGGCTGGCAGGATGACGGCCAAAGCGCTGGCCCTGAACGGCAGCAGTATCACCCCACGGCGACCCCGGCACCGGGCTGCGTCTGCTCTACCTGCCCACGGGGCAGGCCTGGGACGGGGAGGGGAATTACCTTGGCAGCGTTAACCAGCCTCCAGGCGTTCAGCAAGCCGAAGCCGTGCTGATGGCTGTGGCTGAAGCCGGCCTGGTTGATGTCCCACTTCGCGTGACGATCCTCGTACTGAAAAGAAACGCGGGGTGCTTTCATTACCTTGGGGGACACCGGCAGCCCTGCAAACCCAGAGCAAAGGGAACCAGGCCTGAAGGGAAGGAGGCTCAGAAACAGCGCACAGCAGCGGGGAAGCAAACCCACATGGCCTTTTTAGAAAGAAACAGGTTGACCTTTGTTTGAAACAAGTCCCAGGACAAGCAGGCTTCCCAGCTCCTCGGAAAGGAAATCAAGCAGCACAAAAGGGCACAAATGCCTCTGCTCTGAAACGTCCCAGCTGCTCCCTGCTGCCCAAGCCACAGTCTGTGGGACAGCAGAAGCCTTGGGGAGAAGGAACCAAGTCCTCTAACTCAACAAGAGCTGGGCCAGGACAGATCTGGGGCCCATCACTTATCGGGTCGTAGTACTCCGGCAACACTGGCTTGCAGTTGTGGAAAACACTGCCCTGTGCCAGCATTAGCTGGACACGGATTCCTGCTCCCCAGAGGGGTGGGGAAGAAGCCCTGTCCCTAGGCCGAATCAGGCAGCTCCCACCAGTTCCCACTCCTGCTTTCTGCAGCGAAGCTGTGCTGGAGTCGGGGCCGGGCGAAAGGAAGGGCTGCATTTGCCACCGAGCTCTCTGTTGTGTCTGTTTCCATGAGCCCGACTCCTCGGAGAGCCCGAGGAAAGGCCAGAGCAGGGCAGAGCTCTGCGCTTTCCCACTGCACCGACTGCGGAGCGGCATTGCAGAGATGCGTGCTGGCCCTTCGGCCGGGCCAGCCGTGCCGCGCGCACGCACACACACACGCTCCCGGGGGCTGTGGGCAAGGGAGACCCCGGAAGACCTGCACGCTGGCAGCTTGGAGGCATTCCTGGAACAAATACCCCATTTATTACCACGACAGAGGATAATGCCTCAGCTGCATTCCTGGGAGGAACAAGGGACGAGGGGAAAACGCAATCCCTTTGCTGGGAGCCAGACAACCGGGAGATTTATAGAGGGGCGGGCAGTTGTAGACAAAGATGTGCGCAGTAGGACCTCGGCAATCCTGCAGCACCCCTGAAGGGCAGCAGGAGGGCTGCTCACCTTGGTGGCAGTGAAGACGATGATGTGCTGGACGTCCCGCCAGGTGAGACACGGCCGCACCTGCAGCATCAGCGCGATCATCCCGGCTGCGAGGGGAGCGGCAGCTGACGTCCCCGTGTGGCCCTCTGTGCAGCCCGTGCCCTTCTGCAAATCCCAGTCTGTTGTCACCTTCCGAGAAAAAGGAGAGATGCCTCTTGTCAGGCCACTGTTTGCCACGCTGGGGTAGGTACTCGAGCAACCGAGTCCAGGCCCCGAGCCGTGCCCTCACCACTCCAGCCTGCCGGCAGAAGCGCCGGGGACACAGGACAGCGGCTTGGCTGCTCGAGCACCCAGAGAAGAGCACTGCCCCCCCCACCCCCGCCGCTACGCAAACAGCAGGAGAGATGGGGGCTCTGGGGCTCCCCCCCATCATCCTGGACACAATTAAGAAACGAGCAATGCCCAAGCAGAGCAGGGCCAGCAGCCATGCTCTTGGCAGGGAACAGGGCAGATGGCAGACAGCTTGCAAGTGAGGGCAGCCTGGGTACGCTGCATGGAGGCCGGGGTCCTCACTTACTGCATGAGCACCCCAACAGTGCTGCACAAGCTGGTGGCTTTCTTGACAGCCCTGCAGCTCACATGTTTCTGTCAGCAATGCTCACGTAATTGCTCTTACTGTACCACAAGCCTGAGGAGGAAGAGACCCCCCCCAGGGATGGCCAGACACATGAAGAGGAGGCTTGGAAAATCGGGAGTGAGAAGGGAGAAAAGCTGGAGTCAGCAGCTCTCGGAGGTGCCCCGTTATTGTTTGCTGTGGATGGTGAAAACCTTCTCCACTGCAGGATGCCTTCGGTCAGGCTGAGCCGACCGTCCTGGGGGAGAGAGGAGCTAACCCAGCCCCTGCTGCACGGCTGCTACGGCAGTGACCAGGGCGCTTCGTGCAGCCAGCAGTGCCCTTCCCCGGTCTGCCAGAGGCCAGCCCGGCCAGGCGCGTCTGTCTCCACGCGGTCTGCCCCAGGTGAAGAGATGGTTTGGCACTGAGCAGGAGTCAGAGCACGACAGCTCCGGCAGGTGAGCAGCCGCACGCACCGCTGGGCCTAATAGCTGGGCTTCTCTGCAGCGTGCGAGGGCACGCAGCCGCCTTTAAAGGGGATGCTCACGGATGTTCACACAGCACCTTCATGCCCCTTCCTGAGAGATCCACTACGCCAGAAGGAGGGACCGCGGCTGAGCGTCC
Source organism: Phaethon aethereus (assembly GCF_964289735.1). NCBI lineage: Eukaryota > Metazoa > Chordata > Aves > Phaethontiformes > Phaethontidae > Phaethon > Phaethon aethereus. Next base: position 87,556 of record NW_028114019.1, on the reverse strand, counting down.
ACGGCCCCTCGCCCGGGGACACCTCCAGCCTCTCTGCGACCACAGGGAAACAGGGGCAGGGAAAGGTAAGCTGGGGCAGTGGGGATGCACCCAGTTCGAATACAGCACGCCGAGGCCAGCATCCAGAGCCTGACCTGCTTCATAGACGGCTTTCAGGCAAAACGAGCCAGTTCTCTGGAGGCCCAAGGACTCCCCTTCCAGAGCAAAGGCATGGGGAGGTGGTGGCCCTTAACCCCCTGCCTACGCGAACCACAGCTAATCTGTCCGTCTCCCAGATGTCTCTTCCGCACAGGCAGCTTCCCCTGGGGCAGGAGGGAAGAATTTGCAGCACATGAGCTTTCTTTCTCCCTGTGGTTGCTGAGATCATGCTGGGAGACGGGAGGGGCAGCCAGAGATCCCATCATCCTCCCTCAGCCAAGACCAGAACAACAACAAGAGCAGGGCAGCAGCAGGGGGAGAGGGTCAGGGATTAGCTGCTGAAAAGCCTGGAAACATTTCCCAGACAGCTCCTGGCCAGGATGTGGGCACCCAGCAAAAAGCAGTACAAGGTGGGAAGGAGACCAGCAGACAGCTCCAGTGATGTGGTGGGATGCAAGCAGCGGCTCAGGCAGCTCCGCCCCGGAGCAAGGGCAGGAAAGCACCTTTGCAACCACTGTTTGCACAGCATTTTGCGAAGGAGAAGGAATCTTAAAAGCTGAAACACCCCCAAACTTGAACAGCACGGATGTTCTCCAGGGCCCTCTGGACACACACACAGGGCCTTAGGACCAGAGTACCAACTCAAACGTAAGGAGTCCTGGGAGACCCTCGCTTCAGGGGCTGCGCACCCCAGTTGAGAAGCGACGAATGCAGATAGTTTCCTTTGGAGAAAGAGAGGAACTGGGCCTGAACTAAGCAACTTTGAGGGAAACTCATGGCAGTTGCAGTTTGGGACCTTCCTCATCTTGACTGCCGACCACGGTGTCACTCCAGCACAACCGGGCCACTGCAGAGGGACCACACGGGACCATGCAGAGCACAGAGAGCCTCAGAAGAGGCTTCGGGAGGTTCCCAACGGGGAGACAGCCTGCACTGCCAAAAGCCGTAGCTTTTGTTGCCTTCTGTGCTTGACTGCCAGCTCTTAACAACTCCAGCTTGCGCTCGGATGCTGCACGTCCTACAGAGAACACCCTGAGCAGCATAAACTTTCAGTAGGAAATGCAGCTAGTGCCAGAAGCCGTATTAAATTCTTCCCATTAAGGAAACCACACAAAGTTTACAGTCTGGTAAAAGAAAAAAAAACAGCAGATGGCTGCAGAGAAGTTAACTCTGACATCACTGAAGCAAGTTCAAGAGCATTTAGGAGCAGGCTATCCTCCAGAAGAAGGGGCATCTAAGTTTTAACATGGCATGGCATGGGCTCGCTGAAGGAGCGATTGCGGTAGCGCGAAGAAACAGGACGGCTCTCTGGCACGTGCTGTGCCTGGGCTATGCCTGGCATCTCGTCCTGGCTCCCTGATGGAATACCAGCTCCCACATTCGTGTCCCGTAAGGCCAGTATTCGAAATGAAGGGGCGTTCGAGACCTTCAAAGCGTTCTCACCAGCAGCAGGCTTGGGAGAAGCTGGACCTAAACCCCAAACTCTGTAACTCCTGATGACAGTGCAGCAGAGCCCTTGCTTGGCTGCCGTTCCCTTTTTTCCTAGCGTCGGTAGTTTCCGAACCGGCTCGGGACAATTGAAGTTATTTCTGAAAGGAAAAAATCAGCTCCATTCTGGGTTTTACTCTCCCTGCCGCATGAGCCAAGCCATTGCTCCGGGCAGATTGCGCCACGCTCTAGTTAGGCACGGATTCCCGCCCTGGCTCTGCACCGCGAGAGGAGCTTGCCGAGTCCCAACCAGGTGGCTGAGGAACCCAGCCTCTCCCTGTTTGCCCGGTTTACCCAGCACGCGGGGAAGCCTGTTTGACAAGCCTGGATTCAGCTCCTCTCTGGCAGGCACAGAGCCACGGCTGCACATCCCTGCTCGCAGGAGCACCCTAGGCACCGTCCCTCGTCCGTCAGACCCCCAGAGAGCCCTGAGCACCGGTGCTGATGCTGATCTGGCACTGGGACGCCGCTGCCTCATCGGCTTTGCCAGGACAGTGCTGTTGGGAACTGCCCGTCCTGACGGGAGATCCTTTTGGTGCCTTCCAAGCCAGGGACAACCCAAGCCCCAACAGTCAGGCCTGGGAGCCAGCGACATTTACCCCAAGCCGTCCCAGGGTGGCTTAGGCTCTGCAGTCCCCGCCGACACCGCAGGACAGGAGGTCATGGCCATGCGGGCTGGTGAGCCTGGCAGCCCGCCGAGTGCACCAGCACCAAGGGAGGAACATGCTGGGTCAGGCCTGGGGCTGGTGAAAACAGGCCCAGCTACTTGGCTCGGACAAAAAGGACATTTTGTTGACAAGAAGTCATTTTTTGGCAAAAAAAGGAAAAGCTGATAAAAATATTCAGAAAAATTCAGCTGGGAGAGGCACACGTGCCAGAACAAAGAAGGAGCTGGGGCCAAGTAACTTAAAGAGCCTGATGCTTCTGCGCCCATGGGGTGCAGGAGCACAGAGGGCTGGGAGCAGCAAGGGGCTGGCTGGGCAGGGTGCGCCGCAGGATCTGCCTGCGCTTGGGGCCAGCAGCTCAGCGTGCCTGCAAACACCCTTTTGGAGAGAGGGTCCCCGCGCTGCGAGTTACAGGCTGACAGACAGCGATGACATGGGGAACAACTAGAAATTGGAGCCTCCCTCTCAGAGCTCTGTCAGTGTAGGACCTAGTTAAAAAGCACGTTCGTTCCCTGCCTCGCAAAGGAGCCCAACTCCCAGCCTAAGGCAGACACACAGCAGTCAGACGGGACAAAGCTTCAACCCCTTCTCCGCACCGGGCTGTTCCAGCCTGCGGCCAGGCATGGCTAGCAGAGCACTGGGGAGGACCCGTGCCTTGCGTGGTACTCACAATGCTCCTCATCATCTTGTCCCCGCCGCTGAAGGTCACCGCTAACATGGAGGCACATTCCTCTGCGTAGAACGGCATGGAGCCTGTCTCGTCCACTGCGCCTGGGAAAAAGGTAAAGGCATTGACCGTATGAAGCCTCTTCCGTTTTAACTGCAGAGATTGCAAGGTCACGGGCCCCTGAGGACCTGTCCTGCTAGTTGTGCTTTTTCACAGCCTGGCAGCTGGACAGGGAAACCAGACCCAAGCCTGCATTTTTCATGGCTGGAAGATCCACAGGAAAGGCAGCCACAATAACCTTTCACTGTGCTTAGTATTACACTGATCATCTACACTCCACGTAGCTTCTGCCCTCGAGAAAACAGATTAGACGTTTCTTTTTTAAGACACGTGATGGGCACGCGGCATTGCGGGTAGCTCCCTCAACATGGCAGTGTGTCTGTCACAGCCCCAGCGGCGGAGGCCTGAACGCAGGCAGGAATTTCTTCGGCTTCCTCTTGCTCTCTAGGTCAAAGGGAAACTGTAGACTTGAGGGCTGAAGCCCAGCACCTCTACACGCTACCATGTTCGTTCCCAGAGGGCAGACACTTTCCCACAGCTTCCAGCTGGGCAGGTTTGGCGCTTTTGGGATGAGCACCTTTTTCCACGCTGGGAAGGAACGAGACAGAAGGCACACGCACTCACCTATCGTGACAGTGTAGATGGAGTTGGCATAGCCATCATAGTTGCAGTTGTCATTGTGTTGCCCGCCGTTGCCACTGGCCACGACGAAAATGCTCCCAAAGCCCCTGCGACCCGCTATCACGCCGTGCTGCAGGGCGGCCTGTGGAGAAGGAACCATCGCTGCTCAGGGCATGTAGGCAGGCGGGCCCTTCCTCGCTGACCCCAGAGGTGTGGGCCGCGGGGCAGCAGGGTGCTCCCGGACCTCGCGGCGCACCTCACCACTAACCCAGGTGCGGACGGACGCGTGCGCCTCTCCCGAGCTGGCACAGGCACAGGACGTGCCGGAGAGCTCTGTCCCGGCACCTCCATCCAGCAACCAAAGCCCATGCTCCGAGAGTTCAATAACCAGCCCTGCCAAGTACTCGCGGTGACAGCAGGGCCAGCCACAACCCCTGCGGGCCGTATTTCACCAGGCTAGCAGCGTCAGGGAGTTGTGTCTGTTACAGCCCCGACCAGACACCGAGATTCCAGAGCAAGCGTGTTACTAAGGCAGCAATGCGGCCAACGTCTGGGCTGGGCAACGGCCCAATCTATAGCTCACTACGATTTTAAGCAAATTCTGCATTAGAAAGAAAAAAAGGAAAAGCAACCTTCCAGGCAATTGCAGCACAAAGATGGAGCAGCATTTGAACTCCAGAGGAAACACAGTGGCCCCAGTCCCCCCAGCTTCAGCAGGGCTCACTCTGGGACTGGCTTTTCTGCTGCATCGGGGCTTTCCTGCTGACAGAGGCTCCCCACACACGGCCGCTGCCCTTCTGCGAGGCCCCAGCCCCCAGGAGCACGTGGCCTTTGCCTTCGCCGAGAAACACCACAGCAGCCCCGCTCAGGACACGCGTTCCCAGGCCAACACCAAGCACAGACGTCATTCCTGCCTAGAGAAAGGCTATGTGTCTGATGGACAAGAGAGCAATCCCACTGGAAACCAGCCTTTCTCCTCTGCTCTCCCTTCACCGGCTGAGGGCACATCCTGCATTGGGCAGAAAGCCCTTTGGACGCTCTGCTGCGCTAAAGCAAGCTTAGCCTGTGCTCAGAGCTGGTTACAGCCATCTCTACATGCAGGAAGAGAATAAATTAACTTGCAGAACTGGGAGCCATTTGTCATTGTGAACCGATAGCGCAGTCGTCAGCATTCGTCCGAACAGCACCGTAACTGCTATCTTGCGGTGAGAAAAATGACAGCAAAAGCACCCTTAGCACCGGGAATGCTCAGTCTCCTGAGCAAAGGGCACCCCTTGGCTTGCAAAAGTTGTCAGAATAATACCACAGGTTGCGAAAGAACGTTTTCCTGCTGGAACCAGCCTCTCCTTGGAAAGCTCATCTAATGCTCCCGCAGTGACATCACCTCTCCCCACCGCACGGTAACATGCAACGCCTCTGCTGGCAGGGGTGGAAGCAAACAAACGTGCGCTGCGCCACAGCAACATCCCTCCTCGCCTGTCCGGGCAGGCGAGAAACCACGAGCACTGGAGGGCTGGCCCAGGGGCAACCCGTGCTGCTGGGACTGTTTTTTACCTTTCCCAGTTGATGGGGGCCATCCACGGTTTTCCCATCGTCATCTGGACCCCAGCTGCAAGGAGAGACACCATGAAGTGACAGCCCCAGGAGCTGCAGACAGCAACTCTTTCTCCCATGACAAGGAGCTACAAGCTGCCACCAGCTCCTTACAGCACCGTGACTGGGATCGGAGGGTGCTCTACTTTCCCATCCGTCAGGTTGGCCCCTCGCTGCTGGGATATTGCTCTTGCGTTTGCCCTGTGCCCCTGGGTCAGATTCCAGCAGACAAAATGTTTGATTTTGATTTAACAAGCAGCTTCTCACACATTCCAGTCCACGTCACACCGCTCAGCCGGGGCTCCCCGACCACAGCGAGGGGCACAGTGCCCCTCTGGCTCAGCCAGCCCGCGGGACGCGCTGCAGCAGCGCACAGAAGAAGGTCTCGCAACCGTAGGTGCCATACACATCCCGGGCCAGCTCTCCAGTGACAGGAATACTGACGTTACTCTCACCAGCAGCAACAGAGAGCACCACCCTACGTCTCTGGCTGCAAACACCCTCGAGGCTCAGCTGCCCAGAGCCCCTGAGAAAGCCTGACTGCAGGGCGCAGGCGGGCACCAAGCCCAGGAGGACAGACGGAGCGCTCCCTCTGCGGGACAAACCCGCTGCCTCGCAGCCTGGCTGCCAGGCACGCTCACAGGACCCACAAAAGGGGTTCTGGTTTCAGTGCCTCAAAGCTAGCGGGAGCCACAGGAGGAGAGGAGCTGGTGTGAGCATTCAGCCACCAACTGTGACCCCGTCCCCAGGCAGAGCGGGGCCCACAGCCCTTCGCTGGGTGTCGGCATGGCCTGGCTCAGGGTCCCCTCGGGGCTCACCTGCAGCTGTAGATATCGTTGATCTGATAGTGCTTGTTGAAGGCAACGGCCTCCATGCTGTCGGTGAGGGGCCCATCCAGCACTCGGATGCCTGCAGGGCGAAGGACAACGAAGCGTGACCGAAGTGGACCAAAGCAAGCTGTATAAACAGTGCAGACAAATTCCTCGGCAGGTTCACACCGGGGATGCTTGCTCTCCCAGCCCGATGGAGCCAGATCTCCTGGAGTTGTACCGCAGGGCTTTTCAGGGCTAGTCTCTGCCTGGAGCGATTGCTTCCCCGTCCAAGTCACCAAACGGCCAGGCGTTGCTTTGGGATGGACGGCAGGCTTGCCTGCTGAGGGAAAGGCTCAAGAGACGCAGGACACCCCAGCTGCTGTGCCCAGACCAGGAGGGCAAGGCCACCTCTCCAGCAAAGCTGATGGAGGCTCAATGCTGAGCTTTCAGTGACCCAAACCATTGCTACTTACTGTTCTGCATCACAGTTTAGGCTGGCAAAGGATGTTACAAATGGAAACGAGGCACGCATCTCAATTAAGCCTATTTATAAACAGCGCAACCGCCCACCCATCTCAGCTCTTGCCTGACACAGCACACGTGGCTTTTTACTGTCGCATCTGAGCCGCCCCCGTGGAGGAGCGGAGTGGCTCAGCCAGGGATGTGCTGGCTCTCCCCACCCCGGCTGGCACCAGCGCTTCCACGTCCCCTGGCAGAGCTTGAGGCTGCCCCGCTCTGCTCACCCCGCAAGGCTGGGCACAGCTTTGGAGAGCTGAAGCCCAAAGAAGTGCCAGGTCCCACCTCAGGGGGGGAGCGATGCGCAGCCGGACCTTCCCCGCCAAGGGCTAGGGGAGCACGGGGGGTTGGCAAACATTCGCTCCCCGAGTCCCTCCAGATACAGCCTGCAGGGCTGCACCGGAGCGGGCACATCATCACACGTTTGCCTGGCTTAGGCTGCGCCATATGGATGTGCATCTGCTGAAAGCTCTGCGGCCGGGCAGGCGGTGTGCTGGGAGCACTCTGGAAAAGCCCCTGGAAAAGCTGCCCCAGCACAGACTTATCCCGCTCTGCCAGGAGCTGGCTCCTCTGGAGGGGAGCTCAGACAGACGCCGGTTCCTCCCTCTGACAGAGCAACCAGCCTGAGCAAGGCATCGGCTGGCTCGGAGCCGCTTTGGCCAAGCCGCCCTTCCCACAGAGCTCTGCGCCGGCCCCACAGAATCTGAGAGGACACGAGCTGGGCACGAGCACAGCATAGCATGTCGGGGTGCAGCAGTGTGCACGTACCCGCGATGCGGCTCCCATAGGCAACTCCCACCGTGCAGAAGCTGTTGTTTGGCACAGCAGCAATCTCCCCGGCGCAGCGGGTCCCGTGGTGGTTGCCGTTCTCCTCGTCAGGGTGAGGCATAGGGTCAGGGTCGTTGGAGTTCAAGTCATAGCTGCCTTCTGGGCTCTGAAAACAGACCCACAGCTGCAACTCAGGGCTCTGCTCTCCTCTCTTTGGGAAAAGCAGGACTTAAGAGCATGCTACGTGGGCTGAAACGCAGCCTGGAAGTCACGGGAACTTAGAGGCTGCTTCCACACAGGCCTGCGGCTCAAGACTGCTATCTGCTGCTGTGGGAAAGGGACCGACAGAGGCAGCTTTAGCAGCTTCTGTGGGTCAGAGGGAGGCCAGCTCTCACGTCCAAGCAGCTACCTCCCACAGGCAACACAAAGGCTGGTAACCCTGCAACTGGGGTGCACAATCTCCCAGGGAAAGGTTTGCCGCTGGCACTTCCCGCCCTGGCCGAGCCCAGGGCGACAGCGCGGTTCAGGCTCCGCCGGCAGCCGAGCACTCACGCGCTTCCGCTGTGGAGCCAGCACTCACATAATTTGGCTGTATGTCTTTGATGGTGTGCTCCACGCCGTCGTCCACCACCACCACCGTCACACCACGCCCCGTCACGTTCCGCTCCCAGACACCCGTGACATTGATGTCCTTCCCGGGGCTCTTGCGGTTGTTCTAAGCACCAGAAAGGACAGCGAGGGGAGAAGAAAAGCGGAGGAGTGGGTCAGCTGTGAGGAAAGGGGCTCCTGCAGCTTTTGGGCCCGCAGACTATGACATGCAGGGCTAGGAGGAGTCACAGGATGGTCACAGAAGACTTGTTTTACACGGACAGCGAGCAAAAGTTGCTCGAGCCATGCAGCGGAGTGCCCAGTGCCGCAGGGCTGACACCGTGCCCCAGCTGAAAGCCTTCTGCCCACCCCAGCGCCACCGCTGCGTGGCCGGCTGCGGGAGCTGCCTCCTCCTGTTATCGCAGCGAGCACAGTGAGCTTCCCCCTCACCACAAGGACAAAAAGCGACCGTTTTGCCTGCCACGTGACATCTTGCTCGCGGCCACGCAAACAGGCCGAGCCTGCTAGCACAACAAGAGCCGGAAAACCACTCACCAGATGCCACTGCTGGGGGTATTTGGGATCGTTAAAGTGCAGGCTGCGTTTGGAGCGTTTCAGAAGCTTCTGTTCCGAGTGCCACCGCACGCTGTCGTGCTGTGCAAACAAAGCGTCCACTGACCTCCTTATTGCTTCAGGTTCGCTTGCTGCATGGCCCTTGGGCTGGTAGGTGAAGAGGTAATGGCCCCTGAGCTCCCCAACACGGCCCATGTTCACCAGCCCCACAGTCTGGGCCAGCTCCTCTGCCCGCTGCTCCAGCTCCTCCTCAGGCGCATCCAAGCTGACAGCCCACGTCAGCTTGCCGTGCCGGGCGTCAGTGCCAGGAGCACACTCCCAGCCACAGGCCAGTCCGTCTGACGATGCGAGGGGGATCCAGGCAGCACTCAGCCAAAGGCACGTGCGGATACAGAGGGTGGCCTCCATCCCTGCACTCCATAGCGGCGCCCTCCTCTTCCAATGCGGCATCAGACAGGCAGGCTGCAAACAGCAGAAAGTAAAACCAGTGAGAACGTCTTCTGACCTGGAACAGGGCGGCCACAGCCTCAGCTGAAGGTCCCAGGGAGCCACTGGCATGCCCGAGCTTGCCGCCAACCTCCGAGCACAGCAGAGATCCCCTTCCAGGGAAACCCAAGCCAAGGCATCTCCTTCCCAGGTCACAGCCCTGGGCAGCCACACCCCAGCCGGGCAGGGATCAATCCTCTCTGCCTGCCGGGGTGGTGGCCCCGGGCCAGAGCACACCGCACTGTTGACTGGCAGAATGGGGGCCACTTCCTTCTTTCGGCATGGTCCGAGCGGCAGGAGAAACACCACACTCCGTGAGGCGCCTGCAGCCGACAGCCAGTTCCTCTTCTGGAGGAGCCCCACCCAACCCGTTTCTCACTTGCTTCACAGCCAGAGGACCCTGCCGGCACCCAGCACCGGTAGAAAGCACCAATGAGCCCCGGTTCAGCCCCTGTTCCATGAGCCACGGCAGCTCCTGAGATCCCGCTTGGTTTCCCACACCCACGGACGTGCCCTGATGCTGCCCAGAGCTCAACATCCCGCCAGCAGCTTGCCGTTAGTGGCTACCCTGGCCGTTTTCCTCTCTCGACCGGCTTCTGAGCCTGCGGTAGAACTCACCAGCCGCAGTTCGCGTTGGACACCGAGGTCCAGATTTCTCTCCCTAAAAGCAGGGCTTTACCGGCCCGTTGCTCCGAGAGCGCCTGCACCCGCTGGAGCCCGACAGCGACCCGGGGCAGAGCCAGCGTTCCCCACTCCGCCGGGCAGACGGCGCCGGGGAGGCCGGGACACACGGGGGCGTTGGGCAGGGACCCAGAGGTCAAAGCTCGGGGAAGCCTCGGGCCAGCTAGCCGCCGCCGGGCAGCGCTGCCGGGCAGGCCGCTGCCCCTGCCTGCCTGCCGCCGGTCCCCCCAGCTCCTGGGGGCAGGTCAGGCGCCCGCAGCGCCCCTTCCCCTTTCCCGTCCCCCGGGCTGGGCCGGCCGCCTTGGGCCGCGGCGAGTCAGTGACAGCCGAGCCGCTGACCCCCGCTGGAGCGAGGGGGCGGACAGGGCCCAACGACTGTCCCATCCCGGGAGCCCCACCCCCCGCCACCCCGCCGGGCGCTCACCGGGCATGGGCCGCCGCCGCCGGATATCCGGTGCCGCTGACAGCTACGTCACATCCGCCGCCTCCGGCCTCCCATCCGCAAGGGCGGCGCTCGCGGGCCGGGCGCGCCGCTCTGCGCCGCCGCCGCGCCTGGCGCCGGAAGGGGCGGGGCGGCGGGGGCGCGGGCCGTGCCGCTCCGCTCGGCTCCGGGCCGCTCCGCGCCGCTCCGCTCCGCGCCGCGCCCCGCCGGGCCCGGGCCCGGGCCCTGCCCCCGCCCCGCAGCGAGCCCCATGGCGCTGGAGCAGGCGCAGGCCGACGGCCCCGCCGCCGCCCCGGCCCCGCCGCCCCTCTGCGAGCCCGGCCCCGCCGCGCCGCCCGGCAGGTAGGTAGGCCCGGCGGGCCGGGGCCGGGGCCTGGGCCTGGGTCGGGGCGAGTGACCGACCGAGCTGTTTGTTTCGCGCAGCGGAAGCGCCCTCTCCGTCCCGGAGAGCCCCAGCGAGGCGGCGCCGGTCGGCCCCGGCGGAGAGGCGGAGCCCGCGGCCGCCCCCGGCCAGGCCCCGGCGCTGCTGGCGGCGGCCGGCGGCGAGGCGGAGGCCGGGCCCGGCGGCGAGGGGGCCGGGCGGTGGAGCGGCGGGGCGGCGGCAGAGGAGCCCGAGCCGGAGGTGACCCCCGCCAGGCCCTCGCAGAACATCGCGGTGCAGGTGGGTGCCCGCCTGCGGGTCGCCGGCGGGCGGGGGACTGTGCCGGGCTGCTGCCGGGGCTGCGGTGGGGAGCGCGGCCGCTGCGCCCCGGGGGTGCTGGGAGCGAGGCCTCTCGGGGGGTGTTTCTGACCCCGGGGTGCAGCGGCAGCAAGGAGCGGGGTCGGTTGCAGCTGGGGGGCGAAGCGCGGCTGTGCCCGCCGCCGAGCAGCCGCTGCCCCACGCCTGACCTCGCGCCTTTTGGTGAAAGGGTGGCTGGAGGGTGGGTTAAGAGTGACCAGTCGGAGTCTGGGGCAGGTCATGCTGCCCTCTCCAGCGTCTCCCCAGGGCTGGTTGGTGATGTGGGTCTGGCTAGTCTCGGCGAAGCTGCAGGGGTAAGGGTCTAACAGCGATCGCCTTCCTTCACAGACTGACTTCAAGACGGCCAATATGGATGCGAACACAGATCAGGACATCGAGAAGAACTTGGTGGGTATCGAAGCCCTGCCCTCAGGTCCAGGCTCTGCCGCTCACGCTCCCGTGCTGCCCTTCCCTGGGCAAAGGAGCTGCTTTTGTTTTTTTCTCATTTAAACACCAGCCTTGGAAGCTCTTAAGCTGTCCCCTTTAAAGGAGGAAGTGCAGCGCTAGCTGCAGCTGCAGGCAGTGCCTCCCTTCATCTTTTCGAGTCTAGGGAGGCTGAGCTTTGGAAGAGAAGCCATTTAACTGTGGTTCTTGACAGTGGCACCTACTGGGCCCCTGTGCCCTGCTGAGCTTTCCTGCCCCTGCCCGCACCGTCTTTAGTGCAGGGGAAGGTTCTCCCTAAATTTCCGTTCTCTGCTGCAGGACAAAATGATGTCGGAGAGGGCTTTGCTGAAGGAGCGTTACCAAGAGGTGTTGGACAAGCAGAGGCAAGTGGAGAATCAGCTGCAGGTACAGCTTAAGCAGCTGCAGCAGCGGAGGGAAGAAGAGATGAAGAACCACCAGGTATTTGGCAAAGTCGTCTTTTCCTTTAACTGCAGCTTCCACGGTTAAGGCGGGCTGCTTTGACCTCCTGTGGAGGGGTGAAGCGGGCCGTGAGCCATGGTGGTTCCCCTTGGATGCTACGCTGTTTTACAGCGCGCAGGACTGGCCTGTGCCCAAACTGGGGTGCTGAGCCGCTCGGCCCCAATTCCTAACGCAGCATCCTGTGCGCACGCCTGCTCCTGCTGGTGATCTTGCAATGTCTCTTCAACAGGCGCGGCTTTTTTTCCGAATGGAAACTGGTATGAAGTGAGGAGGATTAGCCCCCTGTGATTATTTCGATCTCTGTGGGCCATGGCTGATGGATCAGTGGGTTAAATGAGTGATGCACAGCTGGCCCTGTGGTAGCTCGTGTTAAGACAAAAGGAACCCCCTGGCAAGATCTAAAGCAGAGCAGAACTCGCTGCCCCTTAAAATCCTTCTGAAGAGGCAGGAGAACCTGCGCTTTAGACCGTCTTTCTGTCTGTCTGTCTGTCTCCTGGCGCTCTCATAATTACCGCTATATAGCTCATCTGCATCTACTGAAAAGAGAGATTTTGATGACGCATGCAATCTCATGATCTCTCTTCCATTAATCTAAAATAACAACGGATTTGGAAACAAAACCGCTACTCAGGAATTTTGCTCTTCAATTGTGCGATGCTTGTTTTACTCTAGGAGATCCTGAAAGCAATTCAGGATGTTACGATCAAGCGAGAGGAGACAAAGAAGAAGATGGAGAAAGAAAAGAAAGAATTCTTGCAGAAAGAGCAGGATCTGAAAGCTGAAATTGAGAAGCTCTGTGAGAAAGGCAGAAGGTATTAGTATGGAAAAGAAAGTGTTTATTTGGGCGGGGGGGGTATTGCTTAACCCTGATGTACACCTGATTAAGCAAAAGAGGATCGCTTCAAAGATTTTGGAAGCAACAAGCGGTTTTGGTGCGTGGTTTAGGACAGACCCATGTGGTTTTGAATGGATCTACTGCAGACAGAGCACCTTTTCTTTACCGAAGATGTCAAAATGAATTTTTGGGCAGCGGGTTATTGCTTTGCCTTTGTATGTGGGGACAGCGTGAAGCAAGGACGACGTGCAGCTCAGCTCTGCGTGCTGCCGTCTTTCAGAATCCAGAGCCTTTCCGCTGGAGGTGGGACTGCTCTGTTGCAGTGCTAGGGTTAGGGTCTACTCCTTTGGCCTTGCCAAAAGTTGTTCTCCTGAGAATCTCCCGTTCTGGTAGACTGCTTGGCTGTGCCTTCCACCGAACGGTTTGAAAGGCTGACGGCTGCTGTTGGGTGCTGCTGTCGGGCACTGCTGTTGGACGGGCCACGTGCTCTTTGCAAACAACCTCGCTAGGTGCGGGGCGCAGGGTCTGATGCCAGCAAGGTGTGAGTTGTTTGTGAAGGTTCCTTTGGATGGTGAACTTGCACTTTTACGGAGCCCTTCTGTCATGTCGTAGAGGTCTGATTGGTTTTGGTTTTTTTTTTTATTGTGAGGGCTCGGTGATATTTTCAGGTGAAGCTCCTTTAGTCATGGTTCCATGTACTCAGCCCATTTCCCCCTGGGCGGACAGTTGCAGGGCACGTGTTGTCGGAGCGGCACAGCTCCCTGCAGTGGATTCTGGTTCTGTGCCATGGTCTTTGTGCGGTGCCATGATACAGCAAAATTTTTGCTCTGGAGGATGTTAGCTTTCGAACGTTTATGGAACGCTGCACGCCTCAGAGCCTGTTGTTACGGTGGGCACGCAGCTGTGCCAATATGTTGTTTAAACTTGGTACCAGCAGCATCAGCGGCCGGGCGATAACACCTTCCCAGTAGGTGACTCCATCTGTCCTTTTTCTCTGGTGCAGGTTGCTGAAAGAGCAGGAGGAGAAGGAAAACAAGATTGCTTCTCTGATTGCAGAGCAGTCCGATGAAAAGTAAGGCTTTTGTCTATGACCGGATTAATGCTTTTGAATACTCTCTTCCTTCCAGTCATTTTGCCTTGGGGTAGGCTAGAGAGCTGTCTGACAGCGTCGTCCAGTTAAGTGCTCTAAAGGTTCCGTCTTCTCTTCCAGCAGGCTGGTGCCCCCAGCCTTTGTATTAAATCCTCTTTTGAGCCCAGTCACAAGCAGGCTCCTAGATACTTGTGACATAAAGATCCCCTACGATTATAGAGTTTATGCTCAGCGGATTGACTCGGCTTGTAACTGCTACCTCTGACTGAATTTCAGCTTCCCAGAATTAGGGCAGACCTATTTCTCTGTTCCCCGCAGCTGCCCAACCTCTCTGAACTCAGGCACACTAAGGTATTTTAAAGCTGGGCCGAGAAGCTCCCGATCTGGGCGCAGATGCTGCCGTAACACAGGTTGGGCCAGCTTTGAACTCCTCCAGAATCAGAAGGGCTTAGTGCTCTGTGCTGCCTCAGGTTGCTCGCTGGTTCAGGCACGTGCAGCTTTCCCTGGCGTTGGACTGAACGTTGCCGAGGGGCGTGCCCTCTTCCTCATTTTGCCCAACATGTTTGACGCCAGCGCGGCTGGCATCACTGTCTGGAAGCCGTCGGTCTTCCACGGTTGCGCCCTGTCCAGAGCTACAGGGATCGATCGTTTTTGTGGGAGTTGGGCAGCTCTCCTGTTCCCCGCCGCTGCAGCACCTAAGCCTAAGGCTGACTGGTTCTGGTTCTGTCTGCAGGCAGCTCTGGGAGATGGAGCTAGATAAGCTGAAGAACCAGCACAATGAAATCAACAGGAACATCCTTGAGGAGACAGAACGGGCCTGGAAAGCAGAGGTTAGTAGGTGGCTTCTAGCCTGCAAAGCAGTTGTGGAAGAGAGGCTTTCGAAGATCCCAGGTCTTAATGAGTGAGTATGTGAAATTAGGGAGTAGTTGAGGATGAGGCCAAGTCTCCCTCTCCGTGGGACAGGAGAAGGGATGGGCAGCTATTGGCGCAGTAAACCTTAGTTGGCACTGACTGACTCAGCAGGGTGCTTAGTGAAGAGCTCGCAGTCACAGTCTGGCAGCACGAAAGGAGGGAGTACAAAACCTGCCCTTCACGTGGGGCCTCTCTCTGCTAGATCCTCTCCCTGGAGAGCCGCAAGGAGCTGCTGGTGTTGAAACTAGAGGAAGCGGAAAAAGAAGCAGAGCTGCACCTGACCTACCTCAAGTAAGTCCTCGTCGCCTCAGAAACGGTGGCGTAACTCAGGTGTCCCTGTGGGCCCATCTCCTCTTCCTCTCCTTACACTGGAGGTTTGACTGAAATAGTTGAAGGTTTCCTGTGGCTTTCTTATTAATGTGATTCAGTAACACCGCAAAACAAGGGTACGGGGGGGGGCTGTGCTTCCTCCCTGTTACTGTTCATCTGCTGAACGTGTCAGTGTGCTGTAGGCACGGCGTTGACTGTGGCATCCATGCCTCGGTCCGCACTCCGGTAGCGCCACACGCTCTCTTGCAGGGTTCCTCGCCTGAGCGTGAGCCCTGCTGGGGAAGGGGGGTGGCTGCGGGGCGTTAGTTGCTCCCGCTTTGCTGCCAGTGAGAGCGCAGTTGCAAGAGGGCAAGTTTAGTTGCGCTTGCAGGTCTGCGCCGCCCACGCTGGAGACGATGAGGCCAAAGCAGGAGTGGGAGATGAGGCTGAACAGGATACGAATGACCAAGGAAAGCGTCCGAGTAAGTTTCTGCCGGACGGCTCCCGGCCTAGCAGCGGGCGGTTCGCCTTGACGCTGCTTTGCGTGCTTAGTTTCAACCTTCTTGGGGGAGAGGACCGAGACCCGGGAGAAAGGCATGTGCCCACGGTCGGTCTGCCTTTGCGAGCAGCTGCAGAGATTTCTGCCTGCCTCTTCAGGCTCCTGCGTGCGGATAAGCCACATGGGTAGGAAAGCAGTGTGCTGGGTTAATCACAGAGGTGGTTATTCTGCTTCTCCCTACCGTCTTTTTTTCATCCTCTCGACTCCAGTGGCACCAAACAGGTGGGATTTGATAACAGTGTCTGGCTTCCTTCCTCTCTGCTAGGATCAATTCAACGACCACATTCAGATGGTGAGAAATGGAACAAAGCTGAGCAGCCTCCCGCAGATCCCAACCCCAACGCTGCCACCTCCACCCTCGGAAGTGAGTGTCTCTCCAGCCCAACGCGGCCCAGCTTTCGCTGCCGGGAAGTTGCTGTGAGGCCGCGGGGCCAGCCTGCCCGCCGGCCCGTAGCTGGCGCCGCCTGTTCTCTGTTCATTGAGGGAGGCGGCGTGGGATCGTGTTCCCTGGAGTGCCGTGCTTGTCCCCATCTGCCTGGGCTGACCTGCCTTCCCTGGAGAGGAGGAGAAGGGTCTCCCTCCCTCGATGTCAGGAGTGCAGCTGCCAGTGCCTGTGGCTCAGCCCGCCTCCTGCCCGGTGCCGGAGGAAGGCCCTCGTCTCTGTTTCAGGTGGGCTTACTCTAACCAGCCTTTTCTTCTCCCCCCGTTTTTCTTTCTCAGACAGATTTCATGCTGACGGCATTCCAGCCCAACCCATCCCTTACTCCCAGGCTCCCGTTTCCCATCGGACCGGTTCCCGTTCCCATGGTCATGCCAAGCGCCGATCCCCGGGCACTCTCCTTTCCTCTCCTGAATCCTGCTATCTCCAGGCCCAACCAGCCTTCCCCGCCGCTGCCTGCTTCCCAGGGAAGAAACAGCCCGGTGGTGGCATCGCTTATTGGCACGCACAGCCCTCACATGCCTCCCGCTGCCTCCATCCCTCCTCCGCCAGGCCTGGGCGGAGTTAACGTCACTCCAGAGTTTCACAGGCTGCAGCCGGCCGATAAGCTGGAAAAGCTGCTGGAGAAGTTGTTGACTCGGTTTCCACAGTGCAACAAGTAAGGGTCTCGCGCCGTCCTTCCTGAAGAGCGAGGACTTGCCTGTGGGATGGGCATCCCGGGGGGCTGGCTCGCCTGGAGCTGTGTCACGGGGCCTTTGACGGAGGGTCCCCCTTCGCGGGGGCCGCTCGGCTTGCCAGCGGTGGCTGGGAGCTCTTAGCAGGCCCCCGTCCACGCAGGGCCCAGCTCACCAACATACTGCAGCAGATCAAGAGTGCTCGGAGGACCATGGCGGGTCTGACTATGGAGGAGCTGACCCAGCTGGTGGCGGCCAAGCTGGCAGAGCAGCAGGAGCGGGCGGCAGCCGGGGCACAGGTGGGAGAGCGGCGGGGGGCCAGCGGGGGGCCGGCGGGGGCCTGCTCCCCGTGGGCGGAGCCGCGTAGGGCCCGCTGCCGGGGGCGCGTGGAGCTTGGGCGCAGGCTGCACATCGGGCGTGTCCCCTGGGTTCACTGACCGAACTCTTGGGAGCGGCCTTCCCCAAGGCAGCCTGGGGCGGTGCGGCTATCCTTTCCTTCTGAGCTTTGCTGACGTGCCTCGTTTGCCTTGCTGCAGCCTCTCGGTCGAATCAGGGCCCCCATGTTCTCTGCTCCGCTGCCTCAGATCAGCACGCCCATGTTCCTGCCCCCGGCCCAGGTGGCTTACCCTGGTGCAGCATCGCACGTAAGACTTTCTGCCTTTTCTAGAGTGCTTTGCCGTCCCCCGGGAAAGCCAGCCGCAGAGAGAGCCTGTTGAGAAATGGCCAAAAGGATGAGCCAGTGAAGTTGGGACTCTCTCCTCACGTGGCTCCTCGGGCTGGTGAGGTAGAAGGGAAGGGTTAGGGGCGCAGGTGCGTCGTGCTCCGCAGCGGGGGAGCGGGGAGCGGCCGCAAGAGAGGTGTGCGAGGCTCTAACGTCGCGTGACGGGGGTGGGCAGAGGGGGTCACTGGGCAAGCTGCGGCCCCTGGCGGGCCGAGCGGCTGGAACGCCTGATACGAGCCGGGGTGACTGACTTCGGTGCCCGTCTCCTCCTGTTCCCTTGCTGCTCGTCCCAGACCCCGGCTGCCTGTAAGCTGTGTCTAATGTGCCAGAAGCTCGTGCAGCCCGGTGACCTTCACCCCATGGCCTGCTCGCACGTGCTGCACAAGGAGGTGAGTGTGCTTCCCTGCTGCATGCGGGTTCCTCGTAAGGGTTTCCGGTGCCCGTGCCCTGCCAGGCCCTGGGCGTGTGTAGCACGGGGGGATGGAGAGAGCTGCTGGGTTGAAAAAAGAAACAGTCCCCTAAAATGAGCGCCCTTGCCAGTGCTGTTCTGGAAAACGAATGCCACGCGATGTTCGCAGCGCCTCAGAGTTGTGCCAGTGGCTCTTGACTAATTCTCTCTCTTCCAGTGCATCAAGTTCTGGGCACAGACCAACACAAATGACACTTGCCCCTTTTGTCCAAGCCTCAAATGACGGCTACTCGAACAAAGCGGTCCCACGCCAGGAGTTGCTGTGAATAGAGAGGATCAGTTCGAAGATTTCTACAGTTCTATATTTATACGACCATGTATACACATGTACATTTTTATTATATAGGTAATGTGTGTATAGAAAGTCTGTATACATACAAATTCATAAATAAAGTGTGTATATTATGCAGTGATTTGCTGCTGCTCCTTATTTCTTATTTTGCGGCCTTGCTGGCTTCCTCGCGAAGCGCGCAAGCGACAGCTGCTGGCCGGGATGCCGGTGGCTGCTGTGACTCTTCCCCCAGCAGCTCCTCCTGCGGGACCGGTGCTCCCAGCGGCTCGCCGTGAGCCGTGCTCTGTGCCCTGGCGGGCCGGTCCCCTGCCGCGCCGTTCCCCCATTAGCAATGTTTGCAGATGAAGAGCATTTTTGGTGGTTTTGTTTTTTTTTTAATGTAATAATAATTTACCGCGTTAACATTCATTGTTCTGACACAGACAATAGGTTACAGAGTACTGGAGGCTACGGCGACAGCCAGCGGGAACCGTCCCCATCCCTGCTCCATCAGGGCAGAGTTCCGCACGTACCTTTACCCGGTGTTCCCTGCCGTCACCCCGGGCCCGGGGCAGTGAACGCAGCTGGCTGCGTCGCAGCTTGGGATAACCAGCCTGTTGTGGTTCCTAGTTTCCCCTCTCCCGTGCCTTCTCCTTGAGGATGGGCCACCGCGCCAATGGATTTCGGTGGGGTTACGAGGCGCTCGGCGCCACTTGAAATCTTGCAGAATTCCTCCCCGCCGCGTACTTGCGGTCTCTGGCACAAATTCAACACTGCTGGAGGCAGGGGTGCAGCACGCCTGAATTTGGCCGCAGCCTGAGCCTTTCTACGCGCAGGCTTGCCAGCGCGTTTTAAGGCAGCGGTCCGCAACAGAGTCTCCGGCGTTTAGTCAGCGAAATCTTGGTGTTTAAAAGGAAGCGCTTTCCTGTCCGGGTCAGAGGCCAAGACGTCAGGAAATTCAGCCTGGCCCACTGCCCGCAGGCTGAAGGGTGCCTGCCCCGGGGGAGGGAGAAGGTGAGCCTGCGGCGGCCCGGGCAAGCTGCCGCCAGCGGGGAGAAGGGGAGCGTCATCCTCAGGTACCGGAACGTCCTCCCCGGCTGTACGAACACGATGATGACACAAGTGCCTGGCCGGGGGTTGCGGCCAAGGCCCTAGGACTGAGCAGAGGGCTGAAAATACTTGAAAAAACCCAAAACAAAACAGGACCAAACCCCCTAATCTTGGGTTTGGAACAGTGGCTTTCAGCGCTAGAATTAAAAATATAGATATATGTATATATCGTACAGGTGAGAAGCGACCGCTACTTGTACACCTGTGTGTACATCTGCTATATACACGCCCCGATTCTGCACAGCTGCTCTACCAGTGACTCGCGTTATAAAAAAAAAAAAATAAATACAACCATGTGTTTAAAAAATGGTAAATGCTGCAGTCCCCACAGCCGCCGCCTGTCCCCGAGCTGCCGAGGTGTCGTGTGCCGCAGGAGCCGGGGCCCGGCCAGGATGCGCGGAGTCGTGGAGCGAGCGGAGAGGAGCCGCCGCGGGACTCGCCGGCGGTGAGGCGGGGCAGGGGCTGCGGGTGGGGGCCGGCCGAGCCCGGCGCTGGCTCCCCTATGGCTTTCGAAGGGGTGGGTGGGCTGGGGAGTGGCGGGTGCAGGGCTTGGGTACTTGGCGCTCTCCTGGCGCACCATTTCTGCGCGTGGCGAGGCTGCGTGGCGCCCGTGGGGCATGCCGCTTCCTTCCCTCCCCGTGCAGCCCGCGGGGGCGAGCGTCCGTGTCCCCGAGCCGCAGGCTGTTTATCCCGGGGCGGGAGGGCAGCAGCCACCGGCCCGTCCGTGGCAGGTGCCCTCAATGCTGGAAGGGCGGTGAGGCAGGTCCCCGTCCGCAGCGAGCGAAAGCGGAGCGGGGAGAGGATGGGTGCCTGTCCTGGGAGGGCGGGGTGGGTGCAGGGAGGCCTGGGGCTGGCGGCAGCGGAAGGACAGTTTGGGAGGGCAGGGGAAACACCATGGGAAACGTCAGGGGGAGCAGGACGGGAGGGAAAGCCCTGCCTCTGGCTACTCCTGTCCGGCCAGCCCCAGGCTGGCCCTGCATGGCTGCCTCCGAAAAGCCCGGGGCTGGGGAGAGGAGGCTCCGGAGGTGCGAACTCTGGAGTCCGGCTCAAGCAGGCGTCCCGGGCAGGAAGCCACACGGGGAAGGCACGGCCGCGGGGCGCGTGCGCACCGGCGCAGCTCCCAGCACAGAGAGCCTAGGCCGGCGGTTTCCTGGCGGTGCGGGCTGAGAAGGGCAGCTGCGCAGGGACGGAGGGAGATGGGACAGGCAGGGGGTGGCTCGTCAGCGTGACCCCGTCAAGCTTGTCAGGGCTGGGCAGGAGAGCTGGGGACGCCCATCCTGGTGCCGGCAGAGACGCTACCCTCAGCCCCCGGGACGGAGCTGCCGTGCTCGCACCTCCCCCCCAGCTGCCGGGCTCTTGCTGCAGCTCCCAGAGGCACACGCCCCCGGCCCGGGGCTCCGATGGGGGCCGGGTCCCCGGCAGCCTGGGCTGGGGGCCTGAGCTCCCCGCGCTGCTGCCCTGCCTCCGCTCTCCAGCCCCCAGAGAAAGGAGCTACCTCTCCCCGCCCCGCTGCCTCACCTGTGGCCCCTGGGACTGCCCCCACGCTCCGCCGTCACTTCAGCAAGGATATGTCATCGGCAAAGTCGTCGTGGTCCCGCCGCAGGCAGTGGAAGCAGCGCCACTGGAACACCATGAGGCAGAGGGGCAGCATGAAGAGGGCGCAGATGGCTGCCATGACGTAGGCGATGGTCATCAGGGTGGACTCATCCGTCTGCGGGATGTTGTAGCCGCAGTCCTCCATGTTGGAGTGCAGGTAGGGCCCCTCCACCGCGGCCGTCCGAAACTCGTCATGTACTGTGGGCGGGAGAAGGTGGGGCTCCGGCCACTGCGCCACACCCGCGCGCCCACGTCCCCTCCGCCTCTCCCTCGCTCCGGGCCCAGCCCTCACCGTGGCAGGCGCTGACGGCAAAGCCGATGCGCTTGTGGGCACGGTCGAAGACCACGTAGAAGCCCTCCATGATAACGGCGCCCATGACGGTGCCCGTGGAGGACTGGGAGATGGCGAACTTGTAGCAGTCGTCCTGAGAGGTGGCCACGTCCTCCACCGGGCGCAGGTATTGCTGCAGGAAGAGAGGTGCCGTCAGGAAGGGCGACGGGGCAGAGCTCCCAGGGGCGGGCAGCTGTGCCCACCCAGCACGGTCCTGCCTGCGCAACCGGCTCCAGTCCGCTCTCCAGCTCGGCACCGGGCAGGGTCTGGCTGTGCCAACGCTCACCTGGGGCAGGATGGTGATCCGGAAGGACTGGTTGGTGGCCTCTCCCATCAGGTAGAGGGACAGGACTGGGAAGATGTGCCAGGGGGTGGTGCCGACCTGCCAGCAAACCAGCTGCTCCCCCAGCCAGAAGCCGTCCGGGAACTTCTCCGTCTGCCGGAGGGAAAGGGGCAGTGAGCGGGGCCACACCGGGCAGGCTGCGGAGATGCTCAGGCTGGTGATGGGCGGCTGTGCCGCCTGTGGCCCCACGCCAGCCCTGGGGCCATGCCCGCTGGGGAGGGACGGGTCTCACTGACCGAAGAAGCCGTTTTGATGGATTTCACTGCAGCCTCAAACACCTTCTTTGGCAGCCTGAGGTTGGTGGTCCCGCTGTCCACAATACTCTTGTCGTAGTTGTACTGGGGGCAGAAGAGGAGGAGTGACCCAGGCACAAGAGCCCAGCCCCCCTCCCCTCCCGATCCCCCTCAGATGGAAGGCGGAGGCCTCCAGTGGCAGTGCCACAGCAGTGCCCTGACGGGCAGCTTCTCCTGCTGCCCCCTCACCTCCTTGCAGTCCATGTTGAGGTCCTGCCCGTTGACCTCCAGCTTGACGATGATGACCTCGTAGTACCACTCCTTCCGGATGGGTGTGTACCAGATGTCACCCACGTACAGCGAGCGGTCGATGCCACCGATGATCTGCAGCGGAGACAGAAAGGCTTTGCCACCGTGCGCTGCCGACCCCAGCCGGGCACATCCCACGCGGGCAGCCCCGCCAGCCTCCCCCGCCGGCCGCAGGGCACTCACCATGCTGCCCCCCACCGACGCCAGGGCCTCCGTCTCGTTGGGCGAGAAGCCTGCCCCGCAAAGCTGGAGGGAGAAGATGTTGGGCACCCGGGTCTGCTTCACCAGGGAGTCAAAGAAGGGCTCCAGGCTGTCGTCGGGCTGGCGGGAGGAGAAAGCAGAGGCAGGACAGGGATGTGTCAGTGCTTTCCCTTCTCCAGGGGCTCTTTGTGCCCACCACATCCCCAGGGCTCGAGGTCACCGGCGCAGCTGCAAGTCGGGTCCCAAGGGACTGAGCGGAGGCAAGGAAAGAAGTGATCCGCAGCCTGTGGGGACAGGGTGCCCTCGGCCGCCGGCAGGACTCACCCGGGCAATCTCGGCGTACGCCAGCCCCAGAATCCCTTCCCAGTTGGAGCCGTTGATGAAGAATTTGTCCGACTCCGTGATGGCAGCGATGTTGGCTCTGACGGTGACGTTGGGGCCGTGGGGGATGGTGACAAGGTCGGTGCCCAGTTCCCCTTCCCACTTGCCCTGGGTGTAGGGCACGTACACACCCTTCCGCAGGTCGCGGTAGGTGCTGGACCTGCAACGGCGTCAAAGAGCCAGAGTAAGACCGGTGCGGAGGGGGAGCGGGTGCCCGTGGGCTGGATGACGGTGGGGGCGCATGGACGCGCAGCTGAGCATTTGCCAGCGCAGAGGCGTGGCTGTCTGCGTGGCTGGGCGAGGGCAGCGCAGCTCCCCACACGTGCGGCTTCCAGGGGTCGGTGAAGCACCAGCACCTTGGAGCCGGGGCCAAGGCTGTCACGAGGCACGTGGGGGACAAGCCCAGCCGCTGTTTGCCGTGTACAACGGCCAGTGGCCCAGACACCATCTTAAACGTTGTGGGAGGGCGAACAGGTGGCCGAGGGGTTGCTCCTTCCCCGGGCGCAAGAAGGGGCCAGACGGACCCAGCCCAGCAAGAAGGGACAGCAGGCCCCCGTGGGGCTGGGGCTGCACCACGGCCACAAGGAGCGGTGTCCGTGCTCTCCGTGTCCCCCCGGCATACTCACAGCTGCCGCTGGTAGTATCTCCGGAGGAAGGGGTGAGGCGCAGCTCCCACAGCGAAGTTACTGCTCCCGGTGTCCACCAGGATATTCAGCTGGAGAAGGAAGAGAGACGGGGAAGGCTCGTCACTGCAGTGGGACTGGGGCTGCACCGCCGGCGAGTGATGCTCTCCCTGTCCCCGCGCGTGGCACGCGGTGGCCGCTGCACCGTGCGCTTCCTGGGGAGCCACAGCTCTGGGTCCCCGTCTGGGCAGCAAGCCTGGCTCTGCCCTCCCGACCGGGGCCAGGGCCTGCCCTGCTCGCCCCTGCCCGGCAGCCGGGCTCTCTGCCAGCCCCGCTGCTGGCAAGGGGCAGCCGCGGGCGGGCTGGGGCTCCCTGGCACAGCCCTGCGTGCTGCTGCCCGGGGCCGGCAGGGCTCAGCCCACCCGACGTGGGCACGAAGGGCCCTTTGCCCTGGCAGCAGCAGGGCAGGGAGGCTGCCCTGGGGGCTGTTCTGTCTGTGGCGGGCGCTGGAGGGGTGCCGTGCAGCAGCACAGAGCCCCAGGCTGAGCAAGGGCCCTCTTCTGCCGTGCCCTGGGGCAGCCCGGAGATGCCGTGCGAGAGGACATGGCGCTGGAAGCAGGACTCAGCCACATTGGGGTGTTGCATGAAAGGCAAACATTGTCCGGCACCGTGCAAACAGAACGTGATCTCTTCCTCTCAGCACAGCCGGGCCTTGGGCTCCGTGCCTGCTGCTTGAATCTGCAGGCAGGATTTGGCAAGCACCTGGCAAGGCGTCTTGGGGCCGGAGAGAGCAGCAGCAAGACAGGGTGCACGGGCTCCCCTTGCCAGGAAACCTGACGTGTTCGCAAATCAGGTCGGAAGGACTGCACGCGCCCCGCAGCGGGTCGCTGCGTCCGCTAAGGGGCCATCCGTCCGCTGAGCTCTGCTCCCGCGGCATTGCTGCCTGTGCCCTGGATTACCAGCTCACAGGCAGGGTTGGGCAAACATCCCGGCAGGGCTGGGAGCTGGCTAGCCGGGTCCTGCCCCCAGCTGAACCCTGCCCGCGGTCCCCTCCGCCCCGCGAGCGGGTGGGGATGGCTGGGGCGGGAGCGAGGCTCCGCAGGGCTCCTGCGGCCGTGGGGCTGCCGGCTGTGCCGGGCAGCAGAGCTGCGGGGTGAGCTCTGACCCCCCCGCCCCGGGGGCTGCTTCGCCAGCAGCGTGCCGGGGCTTCAGCCCTTAATCCGCGGAGTCCAAGGGGAGAGGAAGGAGGTTAATGCGCTTGTGCTAATCGCAAAAGCGCTGGGCTACAGCTGCCGGAGTCTCTCCCGCTGAGAGGGGCTGGCTGTGGGCAGGCCGATGTCCTGGGTGCCCCTGGCCCACGGCCGCCTGCATCGCTGGGGGATGCGCAGCAACCCCGGCCTGGCTTCCTGCCTAGGGGAACACTTCAGGCCCCGGGTGAAGGTCCGAGCGGCACGCTCACCCCTCCGATCGCCCCCGCGGGTGAGCGCCGACAGCTGCCGGGCCAGCTCGGCGCCTGCCGCGCAGTCCGACCTTCCCCGGCAACCGGCACCTGCGGCCTCTGCCGCTGCGCCCGGGCCGTGCCCAGAGCGCTTCTGTTTGGTTGACCATGAGGGGCCATCTGCTCCACGCAGCTCAGCGTCGCGGATCCCCGGGGTACCCAGAGGAGACGGGTTTCCCTGGAGAAAGACCTGCTGAGCTGATGCCGCAGGTGCCAAGGAGGGGTTTTGCTCTGGCCCGTCCGAGAGCAACAAATGTGCCAGGGAGGCGAGGCAAGCCGCACTACGTGGGGCCTGCACGCAATCCCGGCCGGCTACGTGTGTAAGCGACAGCGGGAGCTGCGGCGGGACACACGCCCTGCAGGCTCCGTCCTGCGGAGCGGGGTCATGCCAGGGACCCCCATCCTTGAGACAGCCCAGGCCAGCGCACGGCACGTGGACCGGCAATGCCAGGACATGTGTTGTGCGGACGCTGTCTGTAATCCGTCCGCTGCTCCATGGAAATGACAGCCCCTCTGGGCACCTCGGCGGAAGCAGCGGCTCTGTGTGCCGCGTGCCGCTCCCGGGGTGGCACAGAGGCACCAAGGCTTCGCCATCTGTCCTGAGGCGCTAGCTCGCTGGCTCCCCGTGCTCGGCTCCCGCCCTCTTCCCCATGTATTTATGAGTCAGCCGGTCCCGGGGAGCCTGGCGTGAGCGCACAGCGTAACGAACGCGCTAAGTGATGTGGAGCATGAGAGCAATTCACTGCTGACGGTGGCTTCGCAGTGCAGCGCAGCTCAGAACCAAAATTAAAGGGCAACAGAAGAAAGAAACTTCCTTGCCGGCACCCGGAAGGTGAAAGGAATGGTGAGCTGGGCCGGCAGGGGTAAGTGGGGTGCCTGGGCCGCACGTGCGCCTTTGATAAATACCCTCCCCGCTCCCCCGTGTCCTGCATGTGCACAGCCGTGCTCCGTCATGTGAATCTGCTAATTCCATGACAACGCCTGGAGGGATTCTGCTCGGCACGCGCGTGCCCCGCGTTCACGTTTGGAAGGAGTCCAAGGCTGGAAGATGCTGCCCAAAGGGGTGACAGGCTCAGAAACGCACAAGCGCCTGGAAACAGGTGGTTCACAGGGAAATTAGCTGGCAGCTGTGACACGTGGCCGGTGCCAGGCGAACCATGACAAAATCACGTTTAAAACTAGATTTCGGAAATAATCTCCCCCCTTTTCCCCCTACGTGTGCCCTGCCAGAGCAGAGAATCAACCCCAGGCACAGAGGGGCCAGACAGAGCCCCTCCGAGAGGCTCAAGAGGCTCCTGCGGCGGTGGCTGCGGTTCACGTCTCGCTCGCGCCGCGCTCTCCCGCCATGGGTGCCGGGCGCCCAGGCCGGAGCCGGCTCGCGGGCAAGAGCCGGCCTTTATCCCCGAGCCTACGCGGGCGCTGGGTGTTGCGGCAGCCTGGGCGGCGGGCGCGGGGGGACGCGGATCCCCGGCTCCGAGCCGGCCCCTCGAGGGGCGCTGGGCGCGCAAAGGGACGCGGCCGCGGAAACCTCCGCGACCCCGCCCGTAAGAGCGGAGGAGCTGGGGCGCGCGGGGCGCCGGCAGAAGGCCGGGGCGGGAGCGGGGTCCCGCACGCTGCCTGCCCGCACCGCCGGGGCGGCGGCGAGCACGGAAGGCGCGGGAGCGCGCGCCCAGGCCCTACCTTCTGCGGGGGGCTGCCCACCGTCATCTCCACGTAGTAGCCCTGCCCCGACTTGCCCCGCAGGTTGTCGATCATCTCACGAAGCTGCCGCCCCGCTCGGCCTCCTCCGGCGCCCGGCGCGCCCGCGGCCCCGGCGGCAGGGCCGCGCCGCCCCGCAGCGGCAGCCGGATGCGCGGCGGGGCCGGGCGGGCGCGCAGGGCGGCCGCCGCCAGCCACAGCAGCAGCCAGGGCCAGGCGGCCGCCATCGCCGCGGCCCTGCCCGCGCCCTGCCGCGGCACCGGCGGCTCCCCGCCCCGAAAGCGCTCCTCCCCGCGGGCGGCGGCACGGCGCCTAGCGGGCCCGCAGCGCCCCGCGCCTCGGCCGGGCGGCCGCGCCGGGGCGGGCAGGCGGCGCGGCGGGGCCGAGCGGGGCGGCGGGCATGGCGGCGCGGCGCTCCCCGCCCCGGAAAGCCCGCCCGCGCCCGCCGCCCCGCCCGCTGGCGGAAGCGCTCGCGGCCGCTGCCCGGCCCGCCGCGGCTCGCCCGCCCCGCCCCACCCGCGGCCCGGCGGCGAAACCGGGGCGGCGAGGCCGGGCCGGGCCGCGGGCCGGGCCGCGGAGACGCGTCGCCATGGCAACGCGCGGCTGGGCCCGCCCCGCCCGGACTACAGCTCCCGGCAGGCGCCGCCGCACCGCTGGCGCCACGCGGCCCGGCCCTCCCACCTGCCAATCCGGCGCCGGACCGCCCCCGCCGTCCAATGCTATTTAGCCGGGGGCGGGCGGTGTTGTTGCTGGGGCGGTTGGGACCCGGAAGCAGTGGCGGCGGCGCGGGCCTGGGCAACCCGCCGGCGTCCGTGGAAGCGGCGGCGGCGGCGGCGGCGGCTTCCCCGCCGCCTCCACCGCGAGCCCGGCCCGCCGAGCCTCCGTCGTTCCTGCCCGCCCGGCCACCATATGGGGGAGAAGAGCGGCTTTTTCCCTTCGCCGCCGTGAAGCGGAGCTGTCGCTGCTCCATGCCAGCCTGGCTTCCCGCGGGCCGCCGCTGCTCCAGCCGCACCGGGACGGTAAGGACAGCCCCAAGCCCTCCCCGAGCCCCGGGCGGGCGTGGAGAGGCAGTGTGCCGAAGGGTGACCTGTAAGTCCTCCCCCAGCCCTCATGCCGGGCCTGAGGAAGGGGCTGAAGCAGCGCCGCGACGGAGGAGAAAACAAGAACGAGGCCTGGAGCGAGTTGCCCGCGTCCAAATGTCTTAGTCGGGTACATTTGGGAGGGGAGCGGTGCGGCGTCAGTGATGCTGTTTTGCTTTGGCGTGTCCTGAGAATATCTGTCCCTGGGCACCGCCAGGATTAACTGCTGCTTCTGAGGCTGGCTTTACATAAGAGCTATAAATATGGAGCGGGTGGAGGACAGAGGAAGGTGAAGAGGGTGGCGAAGGCTCAGTTACAGGCAGGGGTGTGGTGATCCTGCTCCAGGTGGTCATCATCAGCACGTTAGCACTGCTCAGCCCCTTCCTGCTGCTGCTCAGCCACCTGGCCTGGCTCCCCACATGCCTGTGCGAGGCTAATGCTGGCCAAATGTGGCCACCCAGAGCCACAGCTGGGGATGTTTGGGGTGGGGAAATTAACTTATGGCTGCCTCAGCCTGTGGTGAAGGGGTTGTAAGGGCCCAGCGGCGGTGGGACTAAATCACTGCCTGCAGGCTTTGAGTTAAATAGCAAAGCTGTTCCCCACAGATGGGATGCGTCAAATTAGGGTCCCCTCACAGCTTCCAAATCGTCCTCTGGGAAGGTGCAGCGAGAAGCTGCTTCGTCCCTGGGCAGCGCTGGTTCAGCTTGGGGACTGCTCTCAAAAAGCGGTGCTGTGCTCTGGGAAAGAGAAAGAGAGAACACAGCTTTTTCCCTTTCTCATTTCAGCTTCTTTTTGCCTGTTTAAAATGTGCCTGATGCAAGTGCTCTTCTTGTGTAGGAGCTTAAAAGCCTGGGGCGGGGAGCAGCTCCGGTTATAACTTCTGTGCTGCTTCAGCTCTGCTCCCTGTTTCTGCAGCCCCTGTGAAGCGTGTGTGGAAGGAATTTGATTCCCTTTTGCTGTGTGCACCGCAGTGGAAGAGCACTGGAAGCGGAGTGGAGAGGTCTGCCTTGTGTGTGTTTTCTTCCCTGTGGGTGGTGTGACCAGGGCACCTTTTTACCCCCTTAGCCTCAGGGCAGGTGCGGAGCTGTGAAGTGGAGGCTGTGCCCTGCATGGTGTTTCCAAGCAGTGTGCAGCTGGCGGGTGGGCTCAACTCCTCACTACCGAACAACTTGTAAAGCAACGCTAAGTGCCAGCAGCCCCTACCTTTCATAGGGGAGGTGGGGACACACGCTTGTGAATAATGTAGTAGTTCTTCCCTTCCCATTGTGCTGTTAATTCACTCCGAGCTGTGGCCCGCTGCCCAGCGCTTTTAGCCGTGTCCTCCTGCCTTTACCAGAATCCATCAGTTCTGCCCTTCCCGGCTGCGCCCATGCTCGGCAGCCTCAGCCCATGCCCTTCCCCTCCGCGGTCCCGGTGTCGAGCTTCCCTCGGGGCTCTGCCACGCGCTGTGTGATGAGGCAGCTTTATTGCTGCGTGCGGTTGCTGGTTGTGATTTTGCGTTGCTGCCAGGTGCAGGGAGCCATGGCAGGAGCTATGGTGCGCATTGGTGACCAGCTCATCCTGGAAGAAGATTACGATGAGACGTACATTCCCAGCGAGCAAGGTAACTGATGCCTGTCCTCTCAGGAGCTGCGATAAGGGATTCCAGCATGCAAGTCACTAAGTGTATTAAGAAAATGAGAATGAGGGAGAGCATGGGTGGAGAGGGTAGAAAAAAGTGGAATTTGTAGAAGGCGGAGCTGAGAAGCTAGCTTTTTGGTTGTAAAGATCAATACCGTTTTGCAGTCTGTCTCCCTGCTTTACCAGCATAGGAGGATGTGCTCAGTGACACATGGGGCTATGCTGGCAGCCCTGGGCAGCTTCATTTCGGGATCAGGGTTTCCCAGTATGCCCATGGCTTTAGCTGAGGAGGGGTGGCTCTATTGCGTAGACCATCTCCACAGCTTCCTCTGGTATTTCTAGAAATCCAGGATTTTGCACGGGAGATCGGGATTGACCCTGAGAAGGAGCCAGAGCTGATATGGCTGGCCAAGGAAGGCATCGTGGCCCCGTTACCACCCGAGTGGAAGCCCTGGTGAGAGCTGTCAGCAGAGTCCCATTGGGTTCCTGGCCTCCCCTGCCCTTCCCCTGCTGTGTGCCGCCCACGTAGGTGGCAGGGTCCCGGCTGGCGAGGTGGGGTAATGCTGCCGCAGATGTACTTCCAGTGAATGGGGAAGTGTCGTTCTCACTTTCCATGCGGTTTTTGCCAAGCAGCCAGGATATCACTGGGGATATCTACTACTTCAACTTTGCTAACGGCCAGTCCACGTGGGACCACCCCTGTGACGACCACTACAGAGAGCTTGTCATTCAGGAGCGAGAGAAGCTGCTGGCACGTGGCAGCCTGAAAAAGAAAGAGAAGAAGAAAAAAGAAAAGAAAGAGAAGAAAGACAAGAAGGAGAAGCAGTCCCTGAAGCGACCCACAGTGAGTAGACTGCTGCTGGGGAGGGCTGGCTGGAGGGTGAATGGGTGACTGTGAATTAGAGGGTCTGTGCTGTTGCTGCTCTGGGTTCAGAATGGCGATCCCCTGACAAGCGATCCTGTCCAGCAGGGTTGGCTGAGTTTGGTGAAAATCCAACAGAAGTGGTGTTACAAATCCACAGTAGTAGGGAAGTTTTCCTGTAGAAGGAGTGGGGGTGCCACAGCCCTGTGATGCTCTTGCTGAGAAGGATATGGCATAAGCCTTGGTACCAGCCAAGGATGCTGGTGCTCAGCCGCAGGTATTCAGAGCGCTGGAGAGCTGTCCTTCCTTGGAGAGGCCAACAAATAGTGTTTATACTGTGTCCATGCATGTGTTGCTGTGATACCCAGATGAGGAACACAGGTGTAGATGTGAGAGGTTAGTCTGCGTTGCTGTTGGTATCTGCAACAAGCATAACCAAATTCCCTTTTTGAAATAATGAGAGCGATAGTAATGAAAGAAAATGCTGAAAGTGAAGTCTTGAGGCTTTCTGAGTTGAAGAGGTCTACGCCTTGAGTGACAACGCAAGGCACAATCTTTTCCCATGGAGATTTCTCTCGTGTGCGTAGATATAACTTCAAGTGGTCAAAAATTTACGTGCCTATTTATACAAGAAATTGTGTATTAAGTCTCTATCTCTACTGTAGATAGATAAGGGTAGATATAGTTGCATGTTAGTTACTTTCTAATATTTATCTACTTAGGAAATGCAGCCAGGGATGCTTCCTTCAACATCCCTTTGCCAAGTGCTCTCTGTCATTCTGCCACCCGGGCAGGAGAGGCCTGAGCCAGATCCAGATAGCCAGTGTAGAGATGAAGGCTGCCTTGAGGAAGGCCAAGGGAGACCGTCAGACAGAAGTGACTCGAGGAGAGTATTTGCAGGCACGTGGCCAAATGAACTGTGTCCCTTGCTTGTTTCCAAGTTCAGCAGACCATGCCAGACCTTACCTGATGGGGAGGAAGTTTTAGGAAAAGTCCCCTGTTCTAGCAGCCTGGATGTAGACATCCACCAAGACCAATATATGCCTTTAGAAATGCAAGACAAGCTTTGTCTTGACTCTTCTGACTCGCAGTCTGATGATTTAGAGGTTAGGACACCAGCACAACCTCTGTGTGCATTGGAGAAATCCTGTTCACAAGACTTTAAGAATGTCAAAACTCTAGTAGAGGCCCTTGAATACAAAATCCTACTCCTTGAAGATGAAGCGCTGAAAGAAGAGTGGAAGATGAAAGACTTGATGGACAAGTGTGGCCATAAGCCTGATCATCATGCCTCGGTCAGAGGGAAGTCTACAGGACCGGGTGGGTGTGTGCAAAGAAGTCCAGATGTATTGCAAGCCAGAGAAGAAGAAAGCTTTTACTGCAGGAACAATGAAGTGAATCTTTCTGATGCCAGTCCCACAGATGACTGGAGCTGGCAGGAGACGGCTGATCTTCCATATGCTGAGGAAGAGCTGAGATCCTATGGCAAGGTATCTGAGAGTAGGAGTAAGAGAAAAGTTGAAGATGAGTCTTTGGTTCAAGCTATCAGGCTATACAAGAAGCATGAGACCATCAGCAGACCTGAGAGAGAGGGTTTAAAACTGATGGAAGCAGGAGCATATATAGAAGTAGCTGGTAGCGATGGTACGCTAGAGAGCCGCGCTGCAGTCCCTCAGGGGATCGCTGATATACTACCCTGCTTCCAAGGGGTAGATGTGAAGAGAGGAATAGATGCGAGTCTTCATTCTGCAGTGGATCCTATATCAAAACCTGCCTTTTCACCTGCTAAAGATGGCCGGAGAAAGGATGAAGGAAATGGCTTGGTATCAGAGTGTGATACCAGCGATTCTGCTCGTTCTCATGACGATAATGCACCCCGGGTACTGGGAGCGAGCCATCACTTCTCTCCACACCACGAGTCTGGGAGACAGAAGGATGTGCACTTCGTTGCAGAAGAGACTCTCCTGCCTCGTCTGCTCCTGGGGTCATCCTCAGCTCAGATGCCAAGTCCTGCTCAGAAGTCGGAGAGGGAGTGGGGCTCCGAGGATATGAAACTGTGCCGCAGGCCAGAACCCCAATGCCTTAGTCTTACGGTGGATTTCTGTGGGAAATGCACTGCCCAGAAGTCTGATGGTGCTGGAGTACAAGCAGAAGCGACAAGAGCAAGCGGAAGGACAGATCAAACCCCAGGAGTGCGGGGAGAGAAATTTGCGGCAGACTTGCAGGTTGAGTGCCAGGGGAGCGGCGGTCTCTGTCCGTGCGTGAAAGCAGAGGCGACCCAAACCAGAGAAGCCATGGGTAGTTGCAGCAGACTAGAGGTTGGTGAAGGAGCAGGTGGGAATGAGGTAGGATTAAGTCTTTTGTGATGGCCCTTCCATTCTAAACCCTTCCGGAGAAGCGAATGTGGGATTTTGCTGCTAAGCTAAGTTTCAGGAGAGAAGGGGTGAAGACATCTTGTCAGAGGGCATGTGAGCAGATGCAGCATTGGTCTTAGTGTTTTCCCAAAGCTCGGGAGGTAGCTTGATGAAAGAACCTTGGTTTGTGACCTTCCTCACATGGCAAACGCCGCACACCTCGTACTTTTAGTTTTGCAAGGGCGAAGGTGCCTTCTCAACTGAAAAACAGATGTTGGGCAGTAAATCAAGTGGGATGGCAACCTCAAGTACAAAATCATCTGTAATTTGGGCTCTAAGGCTCTTTGTAGTAAGCACACTGCAAAGTTGGTGTGTTTCCCTGGAGATCCCACAGTCTAAACTGAAGGGGAATAGCTTATTCAGTTATTTTTAGCTTCATTTTGCTTGTTGGATCTCAAGTCCCAGAGTGACCGAGTTGGTTAAGGTGATGTGACAACCATAAGGCAAAGCCAGCTGTCAGGCATCCATGTCTAGTACCTTGACAAATAGACTCTGTTCCCTTTTAAATGAAAGGAAAATGGGAAAAAGTTTGAATGAACTAGCTTTCTGGAACAAGGAGTTACAGTGGTTACAGGCCTTTCTTTTGCAGCTGGGTGCGGTACAGACTTGTCTGAGCACAGTTCAGTTCTTGGGTGGCTGCAGCTGAGGCTTTAAGACACCAAGGTAGCTTACAGGTGCGGTGACCCCATCTGTAAATGTAACTTTCTCCTTCCTCTGACTGGCTGGATCATTTTGTTGTGTTTTGCCTAATTTTTTTTTTCCCCTCCATTGCTTATAGCAGGGTCCTGCCCTTCACTGGGAAGAATGTTCCAGGTTGTTTTGTCTTTGTCCATAAGTAATTGCCTCGATTTAATAAGAACTTCCCAAATTTTTTTTTCTAGAGGAAAAAAAGTGAGCTGAAAGGTCACTGTGTGTAACGTTAATGAGTTGCTTGGCTCTAGTTTTGCTGGTACCCAGCTGCGACTCCACCAAACCAGTAGCTCGGGTCCCTAATTACCAGCATGTGGTGGTGCTCAGTTAGCTGGTAAGGACTGTGACTATATAAATATCAGCTAAACTGCAGATTATCCTGAAAGTTTTAATTAGCCTGATGGAAGTGAGTTTATCTTTGAAGGACAGCTATCATCTTCTGCTCCATACCCATAGTTAATGGCCATCTGCAGAAAATGAGTAGTTAAGCCCAGAATGTGCGATTTTATTCTGTCGCCGTTGCTGCGGCAGCGACTTGGTGGAAGAAGGCTTGCCGCAGATTCTTCTCCCTCTCCCCACCCCTCGGTGTGCAAGCGAATTGTGAGCAACGCGCACGCGTCGCCTTTGCCCGGAGACGTGACCGTTCCGTTTGGCTTGGTGGGATTCCCCACCCGAGCGGTCTCGCCTTGCGACGGGCTGCGCGGCTTAAACTAGAAGCCGGCGTATGCCAGGACTGTCTCTGCAGCGTGCCGGTACGGCCCAGCGCCGCCGCTTCAGCAGCGCACACCCGGATTCGGCGATGGGTTCCTGTGCTCTGTGTCTGCCCAAGATTACGGGCTGCAAGCAGAGTGAATTCTATGAGGGGAGGCTGTGAATTCTATGAGGGGAGGCTGTGAATTCTATGAGGGGAGGCTGTGAATTCTATGAGGGGAGGCTGTGAATTCTATGAGGGGAGGCTGTGAATTCTATGAGGGGAGGCTGTGAATTCTATGAGGGGAGGCTGTGAATTCTATGAGGGGAGGCTGTGAATTCTATGAGGGGAGGCTGTGAATTCTATGAGGGGAGGCTGTGAATTCTATGAGGGGAGGCTGTGAATTCTATGAGGGGAGGCTGTGAATTCTATGAGGGGAGGCTGTGAATTCTATGAGGGGAGGCTGTGAATTCTATGAGGGGAGGCTGTGAATTCTATGAGGGGAGGCTGTGAATTCTATGAGGGGAGGCTGTGAATTCTATGAGGGGAGGCTGTGAATTCTATGAGGGGAGGCTGTGAATTCTATGAGGGGAGGCTGTGAATTCTATGAGGGGAGGCTGTGAATTCTATGAGGGGAGGCTGTGAATTCTATGAGGGGAGGCTGTGAATTCTATGAGGGGAGGCTGTGAATTCTATGAGGGGAGGCTGTGAATTCTATGAGGGGAGGCTGTGAATTCTATGAGGGGAGGCTGTGAATTCTATGAGGGGAGGCTGTGAATTCTATGAGGGGAGGCTGTGAATTCTATGAGGGGAGGCTGTGAATTCTATGAGGGGAGGCTGTGAATTCTATGAGGGGAGGCTGTGAATTCTATGAGGGGAGGCTGTGAATTCTATGAGGGGAGGCTGTGAATTCTATGAGGGGAGGCTGTGAATTCTATGAGGGGAGGCTGTGAATTCTATGAGGGGAGGCTGTGAATTCTATGAGGGGAGGCTGTGAATTCTATGAGGGGAGGCTGTGAATTCTATGAGGGGAGGCTGTGAATTCTATGAGGGGAGGCTGTGAATTCTATGAGGGGAGGCTGTGAATTCTATGAGGGGAGGCTGTGAATTCTATGAGGGGAGGCTGTGAATTCTATGAGGGGAGGCTGTGAATTCTATGAGGGGAGGCTGTGAATTCTATGAGGGGAGGCTGTGAATTCTATGAGGGGAGGCTGTGAATTCTATGAGGGGAGGCTGTGAATTCTATGAGGGGAGGCTGTGAATTCTATGAGGGGAGGCTGTGAATTCTATGAGGGGAGGCTGTGAATTCTATGAGGGGAGGCTGTGAATTCTATGAGGGGAGGCTGTGAATTCTATGAGGGGAGGCTGTGAATTCTCTTTGCTTTCAGCCTGTAATCTTGAGCAGACAGAGCACAGGAACCCATTGCTGAAGCGGCGGCGCTGGGCCGTACCGGCACGCTGCAGAGACAGTCGTGGCGTACGCCGGCTTCTAGTTTAAGCCGCGCAGCCCATCGCAAGGCGAAACCGCTCGGGTGGGGAATCCCACCAAGCCAAAGGGAACGGTCACGTCTCCGGGCAAAGGCGACGCGGGCCGTTGCGTGCGCGTTCCTCAGAGGTGAGGACGTTGGTGGTTCCCAGGGCTCTTGCTGCCCTTTGAAAGGAAGAAGTGTGTTCGAGCGCTCCTTAGAGATGTGCCGCAGTAGAGCTGCTTTCTGCTGCCTGTAACTTTTCCACTGGTGCAAGGTGAGGAAGCAGCCTGTGTTTGGATCTAAAAAGAGACGGCAGTTGCAGCTTGTGGAGAGTAGGAGGCTTCTTGCCATCGGAGCGGTTTCCGCTTTGTGCTGCGCAGAGTAGCAGGGCAAACAGAAGTGAAGCTGCCCAGTTTGCCTTGGGTGCGTGATGTTGGGTAATGAGCCTCCCCTGAAGGGTGCTTTGTGTGGGTGCCTGCAGGTGGGTGAGCTAGCATGGCTGTTGTTCTCTTGCTGCTGGAGTAATGCCTGTTTATTTTCTGCATCGCCTTGCTGCTGGAAAGTAAATTACCGTATTTGGGCGAGCCTTTGGAAGACTAAATGCGTGAGTAAGTCAAACTGCTGTTCCTCGCACGTCTCGTGCTGGGAGTGGGGTCTCACAAGCAGTTTTCCAGTGGTGGTAGGTTCAGTATCGGCAGGCAGCGTTGGCGCAGGGGAGCGCTTTCTCTCCTTCCGCAACAAGGAGCGTGAAGTGTGCGGCCGTGCTCTCTTATCGGTGATTCCCTTCTGCGTGCTCCAGCCCTCAGGCACCCTGCTCGCACCCATCCAGGCGCCCCCGGGGAACCTCGCTCCGCTGCGTGGCCTTGCGGCGGCTCCAGCCGGCATCCTTCGCGGGTCGCTCAACTCGGACGCGGGAAGCTCGGTGGACTCCAGCCTCATGGGCAAAGGAGGAATGCAGGTAAGGCTCCGCAAAAGGCCACAGGCGTGGTGATGCTTTGGAGCTTAAATCGCAGCATTTGTGATCTCTTGTCAGTTTTTCAAGTACTTTTGTCGGTTAAAAAACCCACTTTCCTACTCTCTTTCACTACATTTCTTGTCTCTTGCTATTTCTGGAGATCCTAGTGCTAAAGTGGTGGTGGTGGTCTTTCTTCTGTTATGTGTAGCATCTCAAAAGAATTGTTTCAAGTACTTTTGGGGCGGGAAGTCTGAGTTCATTTCTAGTAGAACTTTGATTTGTGTCCAAATAAAGCCTGATATACGGTACAGATAATGTAATCTGAAATTTTTTCAAATAATGCTTTCATTCAGCTATTATCTGCTGAGATTAAAAAATGAAAAGAGCAACTTTCTGGATGAACCTAAGACTTACAATCACATGAAATGATTGTTTACAGAACGTGCCCTTTGGGTCAACAAAGCGAATGTGTTTCAAGTGGTAAGAAATTGAGCCTTTAAAGGGAAATTAAACAATAGATGTGCAAAAAAATATACAAAACCATCTTCACTGAAGGCTCTCTTCTTGCTCAGTTAAATCTTGCCGCTGGTGATTTCAAACATTTTGTTTTATTAAGGTCTTGACTGAACCGGTGTTCTGAGGCATAGGGTAGGTTTTGCAGATCTGCTTCTTTAGGGTGGGAGCCCCTTTGGCGTAAGGGGAGCTGTGGCCTCCTAAAGAACGTCCTCTCCCAGCTGGCTGTGGCCCCACAGGACGCAGGCAGCGGTGTAATCCCGAGCGCCTACTCGCAATTCAGCAGCTTCCCTGCCGCTGGCCCGTTCCCGTGCCGCTGGGTTTGCATCCCCCCTTTCTCTTCAGCTGTCCTCTGACTTCCCTTTCTTTCTGACCTCGCAGCCTGCGGAGACCTGTAAACCCACCAGCCAGACCAAGAAGTTGCTGGGCTTGGTCTGCGAAGAGGAGAGTTCCTTGAACACGGCGGCTCTGGATAAAGGCAGAAAGGAAGAGGAAGAAAGCGAGAATGAGGTAGTTTGTGTGCCTTGGCTCTTAATGCGTGTCGGTAACGACAGAGCATGAAGCCTCAAGGAATGAACGACTGATGCTCCCCTGGTAATAGCTGCTTGACCGTGGTTGCTCCATTTGACTCTGGGTCTTAATTTGCGCTGCCTTTCCTCTGGGTGTTTGGTCGCCAAAAAGCATCTGATGGGGTTTTCTGATCGTACTCCCTATAAGTCAGTCTGCCACAACGTGTTTCCAAAATGAATTGGCCGTAGGTGTATTGCCTCTGTGTATTGCTACGGCTCTGCTGCCGTCTTTCACC
The DNA here is from genome assembly GCF_964289735.1 of Phaethon aethereus. Classification (NCBI taxonomy): domain Eukaryota; kingdom Metazoa; phylum Chordata; class Aves; order Phaethontiformes; family Phaethontidae; genus Phaethon; species Phaethon aethereus. Next base: position 50,116 of record NW_028114019.1, on the reverse strand, counting down.
GATTAGGAACCCGCAGTTCCTCCTGGGTGGGCTGTGGGATTTCAGAGGTCAGAACTCAATTTTGGCCAGCTCTTTTTTTTAAATACCTTTAGAGTCTCCGTGGGACAACGAGGCTGTTCAAAAACCTGCACATGGATGTCAGTGCCCTGGGAGGCAGCTTTGACTCCGAGGTAAGAATGTGGGTGACATGAGACGGGCAGGAGAGGAGCTGTGGCACTACCCAGCCTGTGTGTGTATCAAAGGCAGGTTTGTGCTTGAAGGAGAATGCTTGCTGTTCGGTAGATGAGCTTTGAGAGCGTTTTTGCACAGCGTGGAGCTTTCGTTCATTCTGAATGAAGAAAGGGAAACTTAGAGCTGCGTAGATGTGATAGGCAGGCTGGAAATCGGCTCTTCCAAGGAACAGCGGAAAGGAGAGGGGCTCTGATCGGAGAGGTGCCACTGTGCTTGCTGTGGGAGGAAAGCTTGTTGAGGAAGAGGTGCGGTTTGCTTCCTCATTGCTTTTTTTCAGTGCGTGTAGCTTATTTGCAGCTGAAGACACAACGGTGTCATTGGGGAGAGGACATTCTGGAAATGCCGTTCTTGCACTGTCGCTCAGTTTGACAAGAATCATAGAAACATCCCCGTGGAGCGCATGCGGCCGCTTCTCCGTGGCAACCTAAAACCTGTTTTCTTCTTGCACTGCTGATAAATTCCATGGCTCAGACACCAGGCACCAGCCATGAGCTAGTAAACACGCGTGTCCTCGCGCAAAGATTTCGCTTTCCCTGCGGGCGTGCGTTCTCTGCCTGCGCTTTCTTAGCGGTGATCTGGCTTAAGATGACAAGGGCACAATGGGACGCGCGTTGCAAGCAGCTCTGGTGATTCGGCCCGACTGTTTGCACTGACGTTAATCCTTTCTTACCGCTTTGAAAATTCTGTTCCGGTATCTGAAAGGCAAATTAATTTCTTTGGAAGCGTTTTACGGTATTTCCCTTATCCTCTTCACAGTGTACAAAAATTAAGCTGTAAAGTACTTTGCTGGAGAACCCATTCACAGTGCTGGGCAGAAACTGTAAAGGCTTATGCTAAAGTGGATGTGAAAAAGGCCTGACTTTCTCATCTCCAAACAACAAGCAGCCTGTTGGGGCTCAATTCATCACTGAAATGTTAATGCGTCCAGGAACAAAGAGCTGCCTTGGCATTTCAGTGCTGTGGCAGGGCTTCAGGAATCTATTTATGAAATGGTAACTGCTGCCCAACAGCCAGGCTCTCTTAACCCAGATAGGTGATATCTTAGTCCAGATAAGATATTGGTGCCCCACTGGAAAATTATCGTTTGCTTGTAGTTCCATGAGATGGCAGTAGAAAGGCATTCCTAGGAGCGAGCCTCAGCCTGCAGCCCGAGCCGTTCTCCAGTTGCCCTACAGAACGGGGACGAGGAAAGGATTCGTATAGCAAGCCTTACTGGGTGGAAATCGAAGCAGTGATAGGGGGGAAAAACTGGTTTCATGTAGGCTGTGGAGCAGGATTGAATACTTATATTCAGAGGAAATAAGCGTGTGGTTTCAGTGAATTGCTGAGATGTGAGAGTGGAGGCTGTGTTGAAGATGGCACAAGCGTTTGGGAGAGAGGGAGGAGAGATGAGAAGAAAGGTCGTGCCCTTCAGTGGGCTTTTCCTCTCAGTGGAGCAAGGAGTAAGTTAGCTGGGGAAAAGGCTCTGAAAACGAAACCCAAGTGAGGAGCTGGAGAACTTGAGGTGTGAGGCTTGTGTGTAGTGGTTAGAAATGTGCTCTTGGAAAGAGGACTTTGTCTAGGCAACTTGGTCTGCTTGGCTACTCGTGGGGTTAGCTACCGCCTGAACCCAGCTTGCTTGCCTCCTGAACGGTTGCTGCAGACATGTGAGACTGCTCTAAAAGACAAAAGGGCTTTGGGATACTGCAGCATGGGGCAAGAGGACGACAAGGTGTGGAAGCGGCTCTGGGTGCCTGGGGAGAGGGTCCCACGGCAGCAGACGGGCTCCCCCATGCAGTGCTTGCAGCTTGGGCGGCTGAGTACTCTGCCTTCTGTACCGGTCTGTCGCTGGGTGAATGCCGGGAGTCACGGGGCCCTTTATGTGGGGGAGAAAGAAGCCATGCAAGGCTGCTTTCCCAGGTGGAGGTGCGTGAAAGGGAGCGCCTCTGTAAATCACCACTGTGCGATACAGCTGGTGCGGAGACGCACGTGCGGGAAGCAGTGCTGCCGGTTCCCAGGAAACGCAGGCGTCCGTAAAATATCGGCGCCAGGGTGACTTGCGAAAGGGGAGGAACGGCTGACGTGTTCGCAGCCTGGCGCTCTCCCGTGCTGGGGGAGCGTGGCTGAGAACTGCGGTAGTGAGCCACGGCTCGCGGGGCGTCCAGAGCTGGGAAGAGTCTGGCAGGACAGGCTAGCAAGGTGACGGAGCTGGAAGAGCAACAGCAGTGCAGCATGCGAAGCGTGAGCAGCTTGTTTGGGAACCCGGGCCTGTGAGCTCCCAAGCAGAGGCTGGAAAGCTGTTCAGCCGGAGAACTTTCCGCTCCAGGGCTGCGTGCAGGGGGTGACCCGTCACAGGCAGGGCAGTGACCTGTCACAGCGGGTCACCCGACCAGCTTGGAGGGTGGTGTGAGGATTCTTTGCTAGTGGATGTGTTACCCACCCACTAGGAGAACAGCAAGGCGGATGAGGAAAACTGTGGCAGCCCGTTAGCTGATGTCTCTGAAGCTGATCTCCGGCACCGAAGGAGTTCTGCGGAAGAAGCCGGCAGCCTGAGAGAGGTGATGAGTGGCTCTGACATCACAGCCCTGCTTGCGTGATGTTACTGAAGCTTTGCATGCAGTAGGCAGCTTCTAGTGTTGTGGTGTGGATCTGATCGTTGCTTGGTTTGTTTCTTTTGCTGGTATCGCACACATGGAAAGAGGGGTAAGCTTAAAAACCATGGGCAGATGCTACCCAGGTGAGGTCTGGCAAACCTAATCCTCTCTCTGTACGTTTGTGCCTGAGAACAGGCTGAAATCGGGGAGCACATCCAGCTTCCGAAGGCATTCTGTATGCAGTATGAGATTTTTTTTTTTTCCCCTTCTCTTCTTCCTCTTAAAGGTGGAAAGAATGTGATACTTTTGTGGTAGTCTCTTACGTTCAACCTGTTCAAGTCCAAAAACTCCTGTTCCCTGAGAGGAGCAGGAGCCAGTTTTGGTGGCTGCTGTTCGTACCAGCTGTTCATCTCTGGATCAGGTGCCTTTCCAAAACCTGGTCCCATAGGTATCGACGTGCTTTTCTCCAGACTCACGTCAATCGCCGGAAGTCTGGAAGTAATGTCTTTGGTAGGCAGGAATTTCATGTCGCTCAGCTGTGTCTAAAATGTGTTACAGCTTGTGAAAAGATCAGCTGAAGCCGATAATAACCGGACTGACTCGTGCTAGCTCTGAAGTCCATAGAAAATCTATAGTCTGTTTTTGCAGGAGGAAACCCTCCCTCCTCCTCCTCCACCTGTGTGTCTGACCTGGCATAGTTCCCTCTTCCAGAGCGCCGCGTTTGCGGCCGTTAAGGTGTTACGTTAACAAAAATTTTGTCCGAATCTGTCCTTAAAATAGGAGTCTACCAGATAAAGACATTTTTCTGGGATATTCTAGTAACTGAGGTAAACTTGCCTGGAGAGAAATCTCTTTGTGTGCGCAGGGTTATTGGATACGTCGGTATGTTCTGTGGCGAGTTGTGCCTCTCAAAGGGAAATATCTGAACTGTTTTGAAGCGGAAGAATCCTGACTGGACTCATATGGCATATCTCTTCTTGGGCACTGTCGGGTGTCCTGGAGAGAGGTCCTTGGGAAAACTCTAAAACAAGCCTGTCCAAAAGAGAGCACAACTTCCCAGATGCCTGATTTGGGGATCTGGTAATCCCCAGGTAACAGGAAGCGTAGTGAGGACTCCTCCACCGGAATAACCCTGAAGACGTGCCACTTGCGCGTGTCTTTTGTGGGTTCTGGAATCAAAAAGTTAGCGAGGCCTTTGCGGAGCCTCGTGTGGCTGGCGGCGCGCTCGTGAACCTCCGCTGAGCAGGCACCGAACTGCAAAGGGGCCATCAGCTTTCACTTACTACTTTGCGAGTTGCAGGTGAGGCTCTGAACTGCCGTTTTTTGGCAAGTACCCAGGGATTTGATTTCTCTGCCCTCTTCTCCAGTCTGATGGATGGCTCGCTCAGCCCTGAGAAGGGGTCTCAGACAAACGACGTGCTAGGAGACGTCCTTTCAGTCTGCCCCAGCTCGGCTTAAAGCTGACAGCATTCCAGTTGCACTTTGATAAAAATACATCGTTGAAGTATGCGGTCTGTGTATGGTCCACGCCGTACACACACTGCAGCTAATATTAGACAAGACACTCTCTCGCCGTTTCGTTAACGCTGCGCTAAGGCGTGCTAGCAGACTTGAGATGAGGGAACCTTTTCGTGCCGCCTCCTGGCTGTTGTGCTTGTTGTTGTGAGTTTTGTGGGCCGCCCCGCTGCTGGGAGAGGTAGTCAAACCTTTGGGTGACTGAGCTTTAATTGGGGATGGTTCTTCCCTGGGGCCAGTGGGTTCCGCTGTTTCTCAGTCTAGCGTGTTAGCTAGTCACGGTCTCGTTCTGAGCTTGAGCGGGGCTTAAATCAGTGCCTGCCCTCGAGTTTGTCTCGCTAGACGGTGGGATGATTGCATCCTGCTTACTCTTCTCTGGTTACAGTTTCAGACAGAAGTTAAATGGCCAGTAATGCCATTTCTGCAAACTTCCATCTCTCACTGAGCAGATCCAATGCGGCAGCATAAATGGGCGTACTGCAGAGCACGAAGGGTGCTCCCAGGGGCTGGTGGGCCTTGCAGCAGCCGCTGCTAACTTGTATCTGCTGAGACCCTGTGAATAAAAAAAGCAACAGATTTAAAAAAAAAAAAAGTCTGAGCCCAAGAAATGAGTATGTTTTTCTTAAAGAAGTTTGTTCTCTTTTGAGAAGGGCCATATGGAAAGAAATCAAGCTGGTCTGGAAGTCACCCAAAGCTTTGCCATTTTGCTTGCTGTAGGAGAACCCATGCTCTTTCTGATCCCTGCATCCTCCCAGAGAGAGGGTAAAGAATGCTGTAGCTATAATTGTGTTTGACTTGCTGCCTAGAAGGAGTCTTTAAAATCAAGACACACTGAAGAAGGGCGGGAGTCTTCCTTGGATTCTGACGCTGCGTGCCCTCCGACTCCGGTTCAGGTCCTTCCTGGAGATGCTGACAGTAGCCTGTCTGGCCAAAACAAGGAGGACTCCGATGGGAAACTTGCTGGGAATGAGCAACTGGGCAAGAAAGATGCCGAGGCAGAAGGTGACATCTCAGCTGATGAGCTGCCACAGTCTCTGGGGGAAAGGAGTGCAGCAGGGGCAGATGTGCCTGGTGGTCCTGGGCAAGCTGGAGTTTCATCTCCGGTGGCAGAGCCGGATCAGCTGGCAAGCCTGGCTGCCACCCTCGACACCGTCTCTGTTGATGAAAAGATAATGAATGAAATGAGGGAAGAAGCAGCAGCTGATCTGAAAACAGACAGCAGGCTGGATGCTGGCCAAGTAAGAGACCTGGGTGGGTTGGGTTTGGTGGGGAAGCCGCTGTGGCTGTTCCCCTTGCTTTGTAAGACCCTGATTCAGGAAAGCTCTTGGAGCACTTGCTCGTTTTCCGTTAAGTCGGCGTGAGCGCTTTCCTAGTCAGCAGGGGGGCCCTGGGGGGGGCACAAGCGCTCCAAATTCCCAAATCGGCATCTTTAGCACCGAGCTAGGAAATCGTTCTTTTAATATGTACACAAAGTGCTGTCCAAAGCAACCGACAGGCAAAAACCCCGAGCTGTGACGTGTGTTTCGAGTCTTGGAGAAGTAAGTCTCTGCTCTCGGTGCTGCCATCTGCACTAAGCAAGCAGGTTTTATAATGAAGTTCGCACCAAGCCCAGCTGTCCGCGCTGCTTTGTTTCTCTCCTTCTGTTGTTTCTCTCAGCTTATGCAGAGATGGGGCAAAAGCGTCAAGTGAGCCGCCAGCTGCGATATTCACAGCTCTGCGGAAGGATGCGACGGGGAGCCGTGAGGTCAGAGCCGGGAAGGGCGATACCTCAGGGCTGGCTCCAGAGCTGTGGCTCCAGTCTGCCCAGCATAGTACCTTCCAGTCTGCCCACCGCTGCTCTAGCGTGCTCTGGGAAGAGAACTGGCACGCAGCTGACTGCGGTCAGCTCAACCAGGGCATTTGAGTGCAGTCCCTGGCAGGAGAACCACGGAGAAGCGTCATAGGGTGCAGAGGGGTTCGTGGCCTGGCCCCTGCAACTGGGGTGCCAGACAGATGTGCGCTATCCGCTCCTCTTTGGTGTCTCCCAGAAACCTGGGAATACGAGATCTGATAAACTGTTTCTTTCCAATCTAGCTTCCTTCCTACTGATTTGGATGACTTTTCTAGTTTTGTTGATGTGCAGTGTCTTTAAGAAATGAGCTGTAAAACTGAGCCTGGAAAATACGCTCTGTCCTGAAGAGCTTCAAGTTGAAAGCTTTGCTTTTACGAAGCCTTGCCTGCATGCTTGCTCTGTGTGTCTGGGTCGTTCTGCTGAACCTCCCCACGGCAGGGCTATGCGGGCGTTCGCAGCGAGCAGCTGGGTATTGTTTCCATGATGGCTGGCAACATTGGAGTCCTTGCTGTGATTAGGCATGACAAGATGTGCTTTAAAGCCCCTCTGAGATCACGGTACTGTTCTGTGTGGCTTCACCCGTTTGTGTGGTGGGCTGGGGAGTTCTCAGAGCTGCAGAGATCCTTGCAGAAGGAATGGAGGACAGGAACCAAGTGCCCTTTATCGGGGATATTTGAGGAGCGCTTCTCTGCCCTCCCCAGCCCCGTCTCCTACCCCTGCCCTCCTTCCTACAGTCCTTTATCTCTGTGAAGTGGTGGTGTGTGTTTTTCTGGTGGGTCACACCCTTAGTCTCTCTCCCGTGACGTTCCATCACCTTTTCTTCCCTACATTAGAGAGGCCAGGCTTGTCTTCCCAAGTATGTGTTGTCCCCTCGTTGGAAACGCCTGGCTGAAGCTGCAGGGCTAAGATGTGTGCAGGCTGTAACGCGTATCTTCTCTCAGCTTTCAAAGGCATCAGAGACCAGCGACTGTGGGGAGGACTTGCAAGTCTCTCGCCGCTCGGACCGTGAGCTGATTCGGCCTATGGTGAGTCACTAAAAGCTCCTTGTCCCTTGCTGTGGGCTTTGCGTTCCTCTGGGAAGGTGCAGCCGGTTACTGCTGCGCGCACCTCTTGCGGTCCAGCTACCTGACTCCTTAATTGATAAGCAATGACCTTACAGCCGTGGCTCAGGCCGGCAACATCATCCTGCGCTTAGCAGGATGACTGCGGGTGAGGTAATATCCCTGGAAAAGTAGGTCACTCGGAGCTAGGACTGTGCTCGGATAATTGCAAAAAGGAAAATAATAAGCAATGTAGAAATTATGCTTTAAGGGACGTGGTGGCTTTTTCTAAGGGGAGTCTGTATGGCCGGGAGACCTGGCTCCTGAGGGTCCCAGAGGGGAGAAACGTGCAGGAGAGCAGCCCTGAGCCAGGGGGGAGATGCCCATCAGCCTCTCCTCGTCTCCACAGGAAAGTGCCGTTGCCATCTGCCAGTGGGAGCAGAGGCAGCATGGCCAGCAAATGGCTGAGAATATCATTATTTATCAGCGTGAGTACAAGCCTGCGCGTTGGCAAGTGGCTGCCGCCTCAAACAATACCTCTTGTAGCGCTCGCTTGTGGGCATTTGTGCATGCAGATGCACGCGCTCCGTGTGTGCAGCCAAGTGTGAGGACCCCCGGAGACTCTGCCAGGACCGAGAATTATCTCGGAGAGTGAATGGCTTGTGGGCAACTTGCAGGAGCTGACTCTGAGGGGGAGATCTCAGAAAATCTGCAGCGGTATCATAAATGAGAGCAGTGGAGGCTGGGGGAAGATCTGCCGTTCGCTTTGGACGTACCACGTGTCACCTCTGCCCGCTGCGGTGGGTGCCGTGGAATCGCGTGCTGGTAGCACGGCGGCTCGCCGCCCTGCGTACCCACCGTATCCTGGTGTGGCATCGCGGTCCCCCGGCCTCGCAGGGAGACTTTCCCTGGGGACTGTTGGGGAAGGGAGCCTCCGCGCCGCATGCTGCCAGCGGCCAAGCCCACGGGGATTCCTGATTTATTGGGCACCCCGTCTGCCACCGTCCCAGCAGATAGCTCTGCGCAAACCACCTTCCCTGCCTGCGCCTCTGCAGCTTGGGAAGGGGAAAGACCAACTTGCTGCTGGCCGAGCCCCTGCCCCAGCCATCTGTCTGCAGTGCAGATATGGACTATGCTTGGAGGTGGGCCTGAGTCTTGGTGTAGCCATCTCCTATGTCCTGTAAAATTTTCTGATTGTTGAAGTATCTAGCACTACGGAAGACTCGCTGTCCGTGGGTCGGTGAGTGTGGGTTCCAAGCTGTGTTAGGATTTTGCTCTCGTCTCTTGGCATCTCTGGCAAAACCTGCACGTGCTCACCAGATGCTGATCTTCTGCTTTCTTCTTTAGGACTTGGCTTTCCAGAGTCGGCTTTCTGAGCAGGTGCTGGACGCGGGGGTTCTGTCTCCTGTTTCGGCTGGCCCCACGTGCGAGGTGAGCGCTATAGACGCGAGCAGGGACCGATTCGTGAATAGGCAGGGCGCAACACTGTAATGGGGTGCGCTAATGGCAGGATGATGCCGTCGGCACAAAGGCTTTGCAGGGGCAAACGGGATTGACGTGTTAAGTGTCTGGGATTAGAGCGGGGCTGCTCGTGCGTTGTTCCTCCTGCGGAGAGGAGAAGCACGAAGAATGTCCTTTTCGAGTAGAGGTGGCTTGAGGGGTGCATGCGTGCAAGCTCACGTGTGTGCCTTCCCTGCCCGATACAAGCGTGGATCAAGCGTAGCTTTCCTGGGGAATGGTGTGAAGCAGAATCTATTTTTCTTTCGTGAGCGTATACTTGTCCTTTTCTTTCTCTTAAGCAGATGGAAAGCATTCGCGTAACAAAACGATAGTACAAGTGGGAAGAGAAGGAGGTTAACTCCCTCTGACAGATTTTGGTTTAGGGAAGCTTATTTTTAAGCATCTGGCTGTCTTGCCTGCTTTCGTGTCGGGCTGGGGGGGAAGTAGGCTCCTTCCAGTGAGTCTGGCATGTGAAGGAGCACATGTATGCATGCACATGCTTGTGCTTCCTCTATCACATTAGCCCAGGATGTAGCTATGATCGGGCAGCTCTGACTGCAGAGGATTGCTGTGCGTCCGGAGGTTTTAGCCTTGTCTCCTCAGCATGTTACTGAGTTGGCTTCCTCAGCCCCACGTTCCTACTGAGCCCTCTCCCGCATTGTCCCGGCTTGTCGGCGCGTTGGCTGTGAGAGCGTGGCGCGCGGCGAGGCAGAGGGTCAGGCTCCAGCTGGGGTTTACTCAGCCTTGCTCTGATTGTAAGTGAGTTGATCAGCTGCGCTGGAGGAGACCTTGAGCGGCAAACTCGCCACCTGTCCAGCAGAGAGGAGCAAGCCAGTTTGTAAGGTTGTGTCTGGAGAATCCACCTGTCCTCTTGTGCCTCATAATGAGCATAATCAGATGTGAAGGGAAAACAAAACATACGCCTGCTGCGTTCTCCCCCTCTGCCTCTTGCCGCAGCCGTCGCTGTGCATACAAATGCCTTGCTGGAGGAGCCGCGTTCCGAGTTGATTACAGCCCGGTTTTGAGGAGAGAGGTGGATTTGAAATGGTGCCCCTGCAGAACTGCAGCTCCTCTTCCGTGCCGGTAGACAGAGGCTAGTCTGAAGTCAGACTCTGGCTCGTAGGAGCGTGTTTACTGCCACGTAGTGAGCTTGCCTCGCTTTGAACATACTGGCAAAATACGCTCTTTCTAAAAAAAGACCACCTCTGTCAGCTGCACGAGCACAGCAGCGGAGGCTTTTGGTTAGTGTGTGTTGGCAGAGGCTGTGTGGGCATCTTCCTGCGAGACCTGGCGACTCCCCTGGCAGTGGGGAGGCTGCTCCTTTCGCCTTTCTCTTCACAGGCACTCGAAGTGCTGGCATCCCGCTCCGCCGGCGCTGCTGCGTGGGAGGGTGACGCCGGTGGGGAGCTGGAAGCAGGCACGCGATCTAAGCTGATGCGTGCCGGAGACCATGGAGATCCTCCTGCTGAGCTCCCTTGGGAACTGTGCTGTGCAGGGGGGAGGAGACAGCCTATTCTCTGTCATCCTGCTTTCCCATGGCCACAAGACTGGCTTTGTACTGTGAGCGTGTGAGGTTTCCGCTGTGGGATGCAGCCGGGCATTGAAGCAGGAGAGAACGCCGCTTGCAGTGCGGGGACTGCTGGGCATCCTGAGGCAACGGGAGGGGTGAGGCTCCACGGTAACTTCACGGGCAACACTTGAAATCAGCCCGCGTTCCCTGCAGGCCAGTGCTGTCTTCACATCAAATGTGTCCTGAGATTCCTGCAGCCCATGACTTCTGGGGAGGCACTGCCCTCCTGGGAAGGCGTGCAGGGTAGGAGTGTGGCCCCGGCCCTCCGCGGGGGCTCAGCAGCATTACCCTGTGACTGGTTATCCCCGTTCCCAGGAAGATCTCCTCCTCCATCTGTCTGGCGTCTTTCCTTCCGCAGGCAGCAGTGACAGAGCCCCTCTTGAGCCGGAAAACGTTTGCTGAGCTCCTCGGTTCTTGGGAATTGAAGCCATTATTTACAGTGGGGCAGGAGGGAGGCTGAGGGGGAGCTGCCTGGGAGGGCTCTGACCAGGCTGACGTGATGGAAGGTGACAGCACTTGCAGGGAATCCTGCTGCTGCTTGCTCTGCTGCACATTTGCATGAATTACTGCTGGTTTAATTCTGTTTTATTTTGGCCCTGCTCCACAGTCCGCTCTGGCAGGGCCCGGGCTGAGCTCACCTGCTGTTTCCGTGGTCCCTGGGAACTTATGAATGGGCTGTTCTTCTAGGGACCAGAAGCCCTAGCAGGGAGGATGAGCCCTGGCTGCTTTCTCACGTCGGGCTGACAGCTTGAGGAGGGAAGTTCTTCCCCTCCCCAGGTGAACTGCGCAGCCGCGCGCTTGCATGCGCGCCTACTGCGGGCACAGAGGTGCTCGGTAGCTGGCAGGTGGGAAAAGGAGCAGCTGACTATTTTATGCTCCGATATTTGCTGTTCATATTTCAAGTAGTTACTAGGGCATAAATAAGCCAGCTGAAGTTGCTCGGTGCGTTACCAAGGGGGCTGGCTTTCTTAGCAGCAGCCGCACGGGCGCGTGCTGGAGCGAGCAGTCGGCAGTCCCTGGGTAGGTGCGACTGCGTGTACGCCGCCCGTCACGCCCTGCCCGAGAACCAGGATGCGAGGCAGGACCGAGTCCCGTTGTGATTCCCATCACACCCAGTATGTCTATCGATTTGCTTTGCGGCCACAGCGTGCGCGCCCTTTCGCTTTTGTGTGCGACACGCCTGTTTGTTTTTAGGATGATTTTTTTTGTTCTACGCTTTTTAGGGAGTTTAGTGTTACTTGGACATCCAAGGTGATCTTCGGGGGGGGGAAAACCAACCTGTGTCCAAAGTGCTGAGTGCTGGCAGGGTAGTTGACCTTCTGTACTGAAAAAACAACCCCGAGACCATAACCTGGAGAGCTGAGCTCCCAGGTGCCTCGGTTGTGCCGCTGGGACCGTTCCTGGGATGTTTGGAGACCCTTGGTTACCTGCAGGAGAGGAGGCTGGCACGTTCAGCTGGGCGCTCTGGAGCAGCCGGTGGCTGCTGTTTGGTCCTCAGTGCCGATGTGCCGGACCAGAGCGGTGCTGCCCTTCGGAGCCGCTCTGAGGTCCTGTGAGGCTTTGATGGTGAAGGAGCCGGCAAACTCCTCGCTGTTTGCTTTTACCTGCAGGCCCAGGAGCTGGGAGAAGAGGAAAAAGACCAAAGCAAAGCCAGTATAGAGGAAGAGCAAAGCAAAAGAACAAAAGCTGCCGAGAGGTATGGTACAAACAGGGCAACAAAGGAGGTGTAGACAGCTCTAGCTCCGTGTGACTTTCCTGTCTTGTCCACCCCTGCTCTGCTCTGGTCACTGTAACGCCACTGTACAGGTGTCCCTTGTAGAACACCCTGAGATGCCAGAGCTGCTCCCAGGCCTTTTCCACTCAACCTCTTGCTTCTCCTGCTGCTTCCTTAGCACTGTCTCAGCAGATTTCAGCTTTGTTTCAGTTTCTGGCTGGGTAGGCAGCAAAACCGCCTGCCTTTCACTTCCTTGTGACTGCCCCAGATGTGGAGCTGGCTTCCGTTTCCCTTACAGCTATCTGACTTTTCTCACTCTAAAAGCCACGCTCTTGCCGAGACGGTCTGAACCTGTTAACGTTGCGTGGTGCGCCCTGTGGCGTTTAACCGTGGAAGAGTTGGCCACCGGCCGTTGCCCGATGACAGGCCTTTCTGGTTCCAGGGCAGCGCCGGTCCTGCTGGGCTGCCAGCTCTGCACTGGGCAGAGCCTGTAGCTGGAGGCTCCTCGGGCCAGCCTGGTGCCTGTTACTGGGAGCAGGAGAGTCCAGCTGCAGGGTGAACAGTTCTCTTCTGCTCCCTTCCGTAGAGGTGGCCCACAGCAAGTCACTGGCTGCCCAGGGGTGAGCTTTAAGCTATTTTATGTCCTCGTACATGGATAACTCGCTTGAGTGTGCCAACTGTTACCCCAAGAGCCATGCTGCTTTCCAGACCCGTAGTCACTGCGAGGAGTAGACGGTCCAGGGGAGCTGTTTTCAGCCTGTTTGTGGAGACTTGTTTAAAACAGTTGAAATACTGTGCTGAGCAGGGAGCTCTGTGCTCTCTCGAGCCCCTCCCCTCCCTCTCAGAGCTGCAGCATGTGGCATTTATAGACGAATCGTGTCAAAACTCTTAGCCTCTGCACAGAGTTACATATACTCTGGGGCACTGGGAACCAAGAAGCTGTTGCCTGTGCCAGGAAGACTTGTGAACAGAAGAAGCTGCAGTCCATCTTAATGACTGGCTGCATACACTTGGGTCTTGCAGCTTTGTTCTTAGAGGAGCCGTTCATGTGAACGTCCCTGAAAATGTGTTCTGCCTGCAGGAATTGTCTCCTTATCGCTTGGTACCTGCTTCCCAGCTGTACATCCTCTCTTCCTCTCTGCCTGTAAAGCAAGCTTGTGCTTGCCTCTTCTCTCTGTACTGCTGAGATGAAGTAGGACTGTAGATGTAAACATGCCTGCCAACGTTTCCATCTATAATGTGGACAACAGTGAGAGGCTGACTTATCCTGGGGAAATTCTCAAAGGACTTGGGGGGGGGGGGGAATAATCCAGGGAAGGGATTCGGCATTTTGAGACTGCCGCCTCAGCTGCCTGTTAACCTGGCAAGGCTCGAGGTGGTGTGCATGGTTTGGAGCTGTGCTGTGCCTTCGGTAGCCCCGTGTTGGATGAACGAGTCCCGTTGGCAGACATGGCTCGGGGCCCGTCTAGGTCAGCTGCACATCCCACCTTCCCTCGGTCTCATCCACCTGCAGCAGCCGCTAGAATCTGCTCCGTGCTGATCTGGTCTTCTGTTACCTTTTTCGTGCTGCAAAGTGAGGGGGATCAAAGTGCTTGTGAAACACCAGGCGAGAAGCGTTTTGCTTTAGAGAATCCCAAGCCGGAGGAGGCCGTGGCCCAGGAGCTGGAGGAGGGATCGCCGGATAGCCTAATCGATCCGGAGGAGCTCGCTGCCCTGCAGAAAGCGTAAGGGCTTCGCTTAAGTCCCCGGTGGTGTAAGCGTAACAGCTTTTGTCCTTTTGTTCCCCTTTGTGGCGTTGGAAGTTGGCGTGTGAAGTCAGCAGCTAGGAGACGCTGTTTGGTGGGCACAGCAGGGCTCGAACATCTCCGAGCAGCTGTTTCACGGGCGAGAGTGCCAAGTGAACAGTCGGTACTGGGGAGGGCGAGGATGGCGGCTCAGCCCTTGGGGTCTGTGGCACAGGACTCCACGGGGCGGAGAAAGAGCCGTTTGCTTTGTGCTTGGAAAAGCCTCTTTCTTATCGGTGTCGCTAACGAGGCTGTAAGCGTTCGCGCTCCTTTGATAAACGCTTTCACGCAGGCTCCTGAGCTCACTTGCCGAGCGGTGCTGAGGTGGGGGGGGGGGGAAACAACAAAAACCCGACAAATCACCCCGCTTTTACAGTCCCCGGGAGCGCCGGTTGCTGTGAGATAGGGTCAGAGCGCAGGACGGTAGAGCTCGGGTTCCCCGCAGAAGGCGACGGTCTGTCGGCGTACTAAATCGATGGCCTTTGCAGATACGTACCCGCGGTGCCGCTGCGGGAGAAGATCTCGGCGGAAGCGATTGCGCTGGCTTGCTTCCTCTGTCAAATGACAGACCGGCACGCGCAACTGGAAAAAACAGGCAGTGCGAATCGGGGCCAAGTGGCGGAGCAGCAGCCTTTGATGTGGAGACCGGCACAGTGTCTCCCTCTTTCTTGGGAATTGTGTCGGGGGGGTGGGGGGGGTGTTGGCTGGATCTCTTCTTAAGCAAGAACTGGGGCAAAAGGAAGAAAGTGATAAAAAGGTGGAAGTGGCCGAAATGCTTTGCAGAGCAGCTGATAAATGACACCGTCTGTAGGCATCTCTACATGCTCTGGGCCAGCTGCAGTGTTACAGGGGAGCACTAGTGAAGCGGGATTTTTCCAGAACCCAGCTACTCTTTCTGCTGTCTTGTTAATGACCGCATAAGCGACCTTTTCTCTTTTGACTCAAGGCTGTATTACTGGGGCTGTTATTTCCCTGATTCCTGGTGAAACGGAAGTCCCTCTGCCTTACGCTAGCAGTCTTGGAGCACGAGGAGACCTTGCTGCTCTAGCTTTCATGAGCGCAGAATAAAATTTTTTTTCCTAGAGTAATCTTCGCTTTCCCCTCCTTCCCCTTCAGTCGCTCTCAGACCTGATAATTTTGCTGCACTCTGTCTGACAAAGCTTAATCAGGAACAGATTGGGTTTGGGTTTTTGGAGCGCTTGGAGCTTTCCGTTGCCTGGAGCTGGCAAACTCCCAGCACGCTTCAGATCACAATTGCAGAAAGATACCTGGTCCGTCAGAATCCCTGGGCTGAAAACAGGTACTGACGGCATCTGCTGCTGTGCCTGGCAGCCCTAGCCAGGTTTTCATAGCTACCAGATCCTTCGTGAAGCGAGACCATGTTGCCCTCGCAAGGTGAGCTCTAGTTGGCCAAAATAGGAATTATCCGGGCCCCGAGTGCTCTTAGGGCTGGGGTTAATTTATTGGTCAGAGTTTCTCTGGGAGTCAGAGTGGTCCCACCAGCGGTGCGTGGGGCGTCCCCAAGCTGCTACCTGAGATACCACACTCCTCCAAAACCTTGAGCGTGTGCTCTGTGTTCCCCAACAGCCTTGTAAAGGCTTTCCCGTAGCAAGCTTGTGCCCTCCACCCACCTACACGGCCGTTCCTCGCTGCCTGCGAGCTAACCAGCCAGGGCTGCACAGCAGCCTGCACGCGGCCGCGGTCTGGGGCGGGTCCTGCGGGTCCTTTCCCTTCGACAGTGAACCTTCTAGAGTAGGTGGCTCTGAGACTCTTGGTTTGGAGTTGATACGGTTTGGGGGATGTCGCTGTTCCTTTCACCTTACTCAGTTTTCTGTCACCCTTTTGCCAAAGGAGCTTTCTCTTTTGGTAGGCGACCAGAGAAGGAAACGGAACACGAGTGGTCCTTGAACCAGCCTAGCGAAGAATCCCTGGAGGGAATGGCCAAGGAGCTGGAGACAGAGCTTGAGCGAGAGAAAATCCATTTATTGCAAGCCAAGGAGGAGAAAATTCAGCAATTCCAGGAAGAGATGAGGCAGCAGGAGGAGGAAGAAGCTGAGAAGCTTCATCAGCAAAAAGAAAAATCCCTCAGGTACTTTCCTTTTTCACTCCATC
The DNA here is from genome assembly GCF_964289735.1 of Phaethon aethereus. Lineage (NCBI taxonomy): Eukaryota > Metazoa > Chordata > Aves > Phaethontiformes > Phaethontidae > Phaethon > Phaethon aethereus. The sequence continues at coordinate 34,246 of NW_028114019.1, read as the reverse complement.
TCCCCTCTATTTCTCCTCCGAGCCTTTCCTAGCTGTGATTTCAGGGCCGGTGGCCACAGGCTTGTGCTGTTACAGGCCACCACCTTGGAAGTGGTGCTGCTTGGCAGAGCTGTGGGCAAAGGAGGTAAGAACCAGGCTTCTGCGGAAGAGGAGCGCGAGACTCTGCCTGGCACGGAGCAGCCTGTGCGTGAGGATCCGCACACCGCGAAATGAGTAGCGGTCTGCTGTCGGTGCTGCATGCAGAGAGCACAGTGCCTCAGGAAAGCGCTCTCCGCTACAGAGGAGAGAGCATCTTCCCATCTCATGCAAGACAAGCTCCGATTCGGTACACATGCAGCTTTCAGAGCTCTGAACCTGTCTCTTATGGTTAACCTGGGAAAAGTTTCCAGTTCAGTGCTTGGAGCGTTACCGCCTGGCAGAAGTTCAAATCCTGGGCTAAATGGTGGTAACAGGACTGGAAATTGGAGCGTTAGAGGAGACGAGGTTACCCCAGAGGAACTATCTGAAACTCTGGAGCTGTACGTTTTATAGAGGGACTTCCAAACAAGACTTTAAGGAGTAGAGCATGGATGTTGGTGTGAAACCCAGCCAGTGCATGAGGCTCTAACGGCAATCCGGGCAGCGGAACAGCCCTGGGAGCTGTGTCCTCACCCTGGGGGACTTTTGTCTCGGGGCTCGTATTTTATTTTGAGTGGCTTTGATACTTATGTTCTCAGCATGCTGAGCCAGCCAGAAACGGTATCCTGATGTGGGATGTCATGGGAATGCTGTCTTGGGTGCGAAGGAAGACGGGAGTTGTACCTGAAGGGAAAAATGCCTATGCAGTAATAAAGCAGTAGTAAAAAGGGTGTCATATGAAAATACAGAGCTTACGGATGCACTAATGCATCCAGGTACCTTGGCTGGCAGCCTGCTTCCGTTTACTAGGAGCTGATTTCATTTACCCGGGGCGGGGGGAAAAAACCCACAAAGAACCAAATGCCACCTATGCTAATACTTTAAAATGCACCGCAGAAGTTGGATGCTCGGGGGCTGCATCTCCCGTGCCAGCAGCCAGGTTCTGAAGGTATGGAGGAGAATTAATGGTCTGGAGCCCTGAGAACGCGTTGCTCGGGCAGGCATGGCTAGTGGGAGCAGCAGCTGATCTATAGGCCTTGGGGAGGCGATTTGAAGATATTAAAGCCTCCTGAACCTTTTTTCTTGGTTTTTTCTGGCTGCTAATCTCTCAGGACTCTGAAAGAAGATTTGGCAAAGGTTTCTGAGGAGGAAGAGTTGCGTGTCAGAAAGGAAGAAACGGAGAGGCTCTCAAAGCTGCGAGCCAAGATCACCTCGGAGACCAAGGCAGAGAAGGAGAAGATAAGGTGAAAAGTGTTGCTGCCGCCCCTGGGGACGTAAACTCTGCTGGTTTGGGAGGGAGGCATCTCGCATGCTGCCAGCAAGCACTCGGAGGGGGGTGCTAGCCCTCCCGAGCCTCCCCTAGCTGGTGCCCTGCCTTGGGAGCAAGGACGAGGCCCTAACGACGATGCTGTACGTGCGGGGGAGCTGTGTCGATAGAAGGCAAAAGTGATGGACCATAACGGTATGAGCTCCGCTGCCTTGGAGCTGATGAACTTTTGCTAAAGAGACATGTAGTCCGTAAGTGTCCCGAAGAGCGATGTTGCCATAACGTGGGACCGGGTACGGCTCTGGGGCACGTAAATGAAAGAAACGGTGTCTACAAGGATAGCTGCTCGGTTTGGGTGGATGTCCCTGTCAAATGGCTCTTCAGGCCGGTGAAAACAACTGGGCAGGCAGAGAAGGCAGACCCTGGAAAACTTAGATTGTGTTATTTCTCTTTTATGTATTTGACCGGTCTCCACCTGACTGCTTTGCTGCTTATTTCCAAGGCCCTAGTTGATACGCTTGTGAATCTGTGCGCTGTGGTTCTTGGCTCTGGTTCCTAAATGGAGTCGGGTGGTTAAGTACTGATTTAGGACTTGCTTCTGTCTGTGTTCTTGTCGCAAACCTACCAGGGCAGAGCAAGAGGTCACACTGCAGAAACTAAGAGAAGAGTGGGAATCCCAGCAGGCAGTGGAGAAGGAGAGCCTGGAGAGGAAGCAGCAGCTTGTTTTGGAGAAAATGAAGCTGGAAATGGAGGAAGCTCGTCAGAAAGAGAGGACTGAGCTGGAACAAGAGAAGGAACAATTCCTGAGTGAGCTCAAGGACAGATTAGATAGGGAGAAGAAGGAGGTGAGATCTTTATTGCCAGCGAGGATATCCTGGTTTCGTCTGGGAGACAGTTAATTTTCTTCATAGCAGCTAGTATGGGGCTACGTTTCGGATTTGGGATGAAATCCGTGTTGATAATTCAGGGATGGTTTCAGTTGTTGCGAGGCCATCAAAGACTGTCCGGCTTCTCACGCTGGCCGACCGGCGAGGAGGCTGGGGGTGCACGGGGAGCTGGGAGGGGGTACAGCCGGGACAGCCGAGCCCGGCTGGCCAAGGGGGTATTCCACACCATACGGCGTCACGCTGAGCGTATAAACTGGGGGAAGCAGGAGGAAGCAGGGGGAGTGTTCGGAGTGGTGACGTTTGTCTGCCCAAGTAAGTGTTATGTGTGACGGAGTCCCGCTTCCCTGGAGATGGCTGAACACCCGCCTGCGGACGGGAAGAGGTGAACAAATTCCTTGTTTTGCTCCACTTGCGTGCGCAGCTTTTGCCTTACCTGTTAAACGGTCTTTATCTCAACCCACGAGTTCTCGCTTTTACCCTTCTGATTCTCTCCCCCATCCTGCTGGGGGAGAGTGAGCGAGCAGCTGTGTGGGGCTCAGTTGCCAGCTGGGGTTAAACCATGATGGTCCTTTTTTCTGAGGTGACACTCAGAAAACTAGCTCTACCGGCTAGTTTGGTCGGTAGAGCATGAGACTCTTAATCTCAGGGTTCAAGTTGGGCACCTCAAAAGGACCGTTGCGGTTTAATCCGTTGGGATGGGGTGGGGGGGTTAGAAGGGTGAAAGCGTGAAAACTCGTGGTTTAAGATAAAGGCAGTTTAACAGGGAAAGCAAAAGCCAGGCACGCAAGCAAAACAAGGAATTTGTTCCCCACTTCCCATCCGCAGGCGGGTGTTCAGCCATCTCCCGGGAAGCAGGGCTCTGTCATGCGTGATGGTTACTTGGGAAGACAGACGCCATCACTCTGAACGTCCCCCTCTTCCTTCTTCCTCAGCTTTATATACTCAGTGTGACGCCGTATGGTGTGGAATACCCCCTTGGCCAGCCGGGCTCGGCTGTCGCGGCTGTGCCCCCTCCCAGCTCCCCGTGCACCCCCACCTCCTCGCCGGCCGGCCAGCCTGAGAAGCCGGACGGTCTTTGACGGCCTCGCAACAACTGAAACCATCCCTGAATTATCACCACGGATTTCATCCCAAATCCAGACTATAGCCCCGTACTAGCTATGATGAAGAAAAGGAACTCTCTCCCCGCAGAAACCAGGCCATAGGGTCAGGCCCCCGTGCTGTTCATGCTGTGACCTGCTTGCTTTTGCAGTGCTGAAGCGTTGAGATATTTAAGTAACACCTGCATGGGCCTTAACAATGACTCACTTAAAACCTAAAGGAAAGATGCTAGGTGTGCTGTTAGCGGCGGGATCGAGGTGGGGAGGAGTACTTCCCCAATTTTTATGACGGTAGTGATTAAATAACAATTATTCGAACGGCCACATCGCACCTGAGGAATAGAGAAAGGTCACTGTGTGTCTGCCGAGCTAAAGCAAGCCAATTTATTGGATCAGGTACCTCCTTGGCTGCTGCTGGAGCCCTCCAGAGAGCCTGGGCGGTTTGTAGTCCTTCCAGCACAGCGTGACTGAGATCCGTCGGGATCTCCTGGGAGCGCAAGCCTGTAGAGTGTGAAGGCACCTTGTGTGTAATCGGCTTTGAAAGAGGTTTACTGTCGTGGGCTTTGATGCTCACTAGTAGACGTTAATTGCAAATGCACCTTGTAGAGCATGTCCCCACACACAGAGGTTTTCCAGCGGACTGTCTTGCTCGTCTTCCCGTAGGCAGTGGAAGAGCTAGAGAAACAGTTTGCAGCTGAACTCCAGCAGCTGAAATCTGCAGCAGAAGAGAAGCATCGTAAGGTAAAAGGCGGTGTCCTTGGAATGTAAATGATTTTTTTTCCCCACACAGTCACCAAAGGTGGCCACGGAGAGATAGCATTAATTTTTTTTCCACTGCTAAATGTGGTTCTGGTCTGGCTCAGCACTTGGACCTGCTCAGAGGAGGGGGTGGTGAGACAACATGGTCTTGGCCATGCTGCTTCCTTTCTGTAGGAGGGCACTCTATGGATCTTGTCAGAAGGGTGACAAGTCTCTGTGGGTGGCTTTTGTGGCAGGTCCTTTCCAGCCTGCACACCCAGATAGCGGAGTCGCAGAGGAGCGAGGAGGCTCGCCTGCGTGACGACTTGCAGAGAGCAGAGCTGAAAGTGCAGCAAAAAGCTCATCAAGTAACGGAATACGAGCGCGAGGCAAGTATTCATCTTGGATTGCTGGAGGCTCTTCGCCCTCTCACCCTGGAGGTGTGGTGGGGTCTGAGAGGCCACGTCCCCTGCCCCGGGGTGACCTGTGCCTGGGGGGACGGGGACACCCCTGCAGCATCTCCCCTCACCCGAGTGCTTGCCTTGTACTATCCGGGTCCCAGCCTGATCCCACCTGCGAGGTACTCCGAACTCCAGTCCTTCCGCTCGTGTGAGAGGTTGCTCTCCCGGGGGGCCGCTGCAGCGCAACGCTGTAGTTCAGAGACGTCTTTCTGTGTTGTCCCCGCAGCTCAGCGAGCTTATGAGAGAGAAACGCCAGGAAGTGGAAAAAGACCACGAGAGGAAAATGGAGAGGATGAAAGCGGAGCACCAGGAGGTCCTAGCACGGATTCAGGATCAATATGAGGAGGAGGTACTGCTGGCGGAGAGCGCCATGACGTAAAGTGAATTTAGGCTGGGGTTATAAGGATAATCTGTCAAAATATTCCCCGTGCAGGCAACTTCCACATGTTCTTGTTTTGTATTTTGCACCAAACAGGAAAGAAAGCAAAGAGCGGAGCTGTTCGAAGGCCTGCGAAGTGAGATGGTGCGCCTCCGACAGCTCCACGAAGCGGAGGTGAAAGCTCTGCAGGCGGAGCTGGACGAGCGGCTTACCGCGCTGCGGCACAGGCACAGGGAGAAGGTGAGGAGAACGCTTTGTGACTCGGCTGCTTGGGGATGGCCTGGGTACCGTGGCACCTCGGTGCGCCTGCCAGCCCTCGCGGCCCAGGGTGACGCGAGCGGTGGGTCGCGCTTTCCCAGCGTTTGTTGTCCCTCCGGGTAGCAGAGCTCTGCCTGGTGAGCGAGGAGCTTGTGCCGTTCTCTTCAACTCGGCATCTCTGTGCAGGAAAGAAAACTTCAGGATTCTGAGAACGAGCTTGACACGCGCACAAAGAACGTCAAAGCCAGATCGGTGCAGCTCCTTAGCCAGGTGGGTCAGCCCTGTTGGGCTCGCAGAGGTTTCCTAGGCTGTGCCGCTCCTCTGGCCGCTTCCTCGCGGGGGACTCCTCTGAAGCGCTCAGCCAGGGCTTTTGCTGCCATTCAAGTTACAGGTAAAACTCGGAGCAGGGCTCAGCGTTCCTAGTGGTGCAGCCTCGTGGCTGGTGTTTGCGGTGAAAGTCAGCGCTCCGGGTTTGCCCGGTGCTGTGGGAGAGAGTGGCTGTAAGGGGGACAGAGGGAGCGTAAGAGCCCTTCGAGGTGGCGTGTCCTGCTCAGCATCACTTGAGACTTTAGGCGATCCCTTCCTGATTTGACTCTTCCTCTCCCTGATGCCGTGAAAAGGGAATGAGTGTTTCTGGGTCTCGGGCAGCAGGGTGGGAGAGGGAAGCGCTCTAAAGGCTCCCGTGGAGCTGGCAATAATCACCGGCCGATGCCCTTGCCTGCAGATCTCTCAAGTCCTGGCCTGTGCCAAGGGCTGCAGACAGCCTTGCTTCCGTCAGCCCTTCCTTTCCAAGCAGCACTGGAGTGAGGCAGTAAAACAGTGAAGTGATGCTGGAAGCAGTCGGAGGCTTCGCGATAGCAAGATCCCGCAGAAATGGCCGTGCGCCTTGAATGCTCTTGCAGCTGAGCAGGAAGGGGTGTTCTTCCCCCAGGAATGCAGATATTCCCGGCTTCTCACTTGAAGCCAAATAAAGGAGGGGAATTTGAGTGCGTGTGTGTGGGAATACTGAAAACTGACAACAAGCCTCAAGTATTTTGAAATGGTCTTGAGACTGAGGCCCGACCTCTGTATTTCAAGTGCTGCTCAGCATCAGCAGTCTCCTTGCTCTGACACCTTTTCTCATCTGTATATAGGAGGAGTCCCTGAGAAAGAAAAGGCAGCAGCTGCTGGATGAAGGCAGACGGGCTGAGCTAGAGAGAGACGTATGTATACCTTGGCTCTGGAGAGGTGCTGTGCTGCTGCATTTTTGGGGGTGAGGGCGGCACGCTAGAACTATGGCTTTAAAAAAGCAAACTGTTGCTTCTAAATTGTGAGTCTGAAAATCCCTCCCTGCCTCAGCCTGGAGTGCCATCCTGATGAGACTTTGATTTAGCTCTGAGCCGTTTCCCAAAAAGAAGCGACGGTCCTGTTCTGCCAGGGTTGGTGTGTTGTGTGTGTGCGTGTTTTTAGCTCTGGGATCCCCTGCGAACTGTGCAGGTAGCAAGCTCTTGCATGGTGTGCGCCTCTTATTTCGGTATCGGGGAAATTACTGTGAGGGATTTCTTGGTTTTCTTCTAGGAAGCTGCTTTAGCTTCTCAAGTCCGCCTAGAGGAGAACAGGAGGGAGCACGCCAGCCTCCTTGAGTCCACCCGGCAGCTGCGTAGGTCTCTTGAAGAGCTCCAGGACCAGAAAGCTGAGCTGGAGACCCAGGTGGACTTGCTGCAGAGCCGAAGCCAGAGGCTGCAGAAACGCATCAGGTGTGCGTATGAGGAATCTCCTCTAATAGGGGGGAGAAAAATCTGCCCTGTGCCCCTAACACAATCTCTCTAACCTAACCCGTACCTCTCCCTTGCCTCTGAGCTGCGTGTACGTTGGGCTGTGTTCCTTCACGATCCTGGCGGCCGTCTTGCTGCGTGGCAAGGGCGCAGAGGGGGGTATTAACGTGTTAATAACTCGCTGTGTAAACGTGTCCCTTCGCCTCTGCTTGTTGGTATCAGTTGTTTGTCTTCTCCGCATCTGGCTCGTGAGGTTAATCAGATGCTTTGAGGGAGGGGGGCATGGAAATGCAAAGGAAGGATTTTTTCCTAAGACCGCCGAGCTTCTGGGTGAGGGTGTGAAGCAGCGTTTCCCTGCCCAGCCGGCGGTCGAGTTTGACATGGCACCGCAGACCCGATACCGGTGTTGTCTTGTGCGTCTGCGGCCCTTTCCCCCCTGGAACCCGGAGGCCGCTTTGGACACGGTTAGCGGCGGCTTACTGGGCTAGATGGACCTGCGGTCTAACCAAGCGCTGCTGCTGTTGCCTTTTCTTGGGGCAGTGAGCTTGAGGCAGCTGTCAGGAGCAAACAGGAGACTTTGAAAGAACTGGAGGCAGAAGAAAGCGTGGAATCTCCAGGAAGGAAAGCTGAGCTCCATGTTGAAGACCTGAGAGAAACTTTTCAAGCCGTGAGTAAAGCGGACTGTAAAGATGTTTGCCTTGTGAGCTCTGAGGCCGTAACTCCCTCGAAATCCCAGCTTTTGTTCCTTCTGTGTGAACTCGGTTGAGATGCAGCGATGCTTTTTTCTTTGCCCGGGGACATCAATACGTTTAGTAGCGTTTGTTGATCTCGTTCTGTTATTACTGAGGGGAGATTAGCGTGGGATACTTGACTGCCCTTGGAGTCAAAAGCGGGGCTCGAGTCAGGGATAGCAATGTCTCTGTTACTTTTTCAAGTCACATAACATCCCTGGCACTGGTTTTGGATCTGGGCAGTACCGTGGTGATGTCATTCCAAATTTTTCCTCTTAACTGGACTCTTCTGGGGTCCTGGGCTTCTGTTTCCCATACGTGTTTCTTATTTTTTTTTAAATGTTTCAACTTCTCAGCACTCGCCCAGGGAGCCTGCTTCCCCACCCTCTCAAAGCCACGAGGACAGCGACTTCCAGTTCGATCAGTGAGTATCTGTACGCCAGCTGCTTCTGGAAAATGTTCTTGCTGGGGTTTTACACGCGTCGCACCGACAGTCCGGTTTCGGGGAGGGCGCCGCGTGAGGCTTGCGGGATGGCACAGGAGCACGCCCGTCTCTTTCGTTAGCGTCAGGAGCTACATCTCTGCGGAAGGGATCTCCATCAGGAACGCCAAGGAGTTCCTGGTGCGCCAGACCCGCTCCATGAGGAAGAGGCACACGGCTCTGAAAGCTGCGAAGCAGCAGTGGCACCAAGATATGCGGAAAGCACAGGAGGTGGTGCAGGATCCCGACAGCTCCCAGCTCCTGGAGGGTGTGCGCAAGAACCTGGAAGAGGTGAGTCCCCCGAGCGCTGCCTGCGTTCAGATGTCGGGTGTCGTGGATGCGCAGATGAATCCCCAGCCCTGTGAGAGTTCGGTCGTCCTGGAAATGGGATCTTGTGCGTCTTGTGACAGATTTGCGGCGTGCGTCCCTGCTTGCGTCTTCCTGGTCGTAACACGAGGGTCAGAGTCCTTCCCCTCTCGGGCTGGCTGTAGATGACTTCAGGAGGGCCAAGAGAGCCCTTCAGGAATGGGGTGCAAAGGCAGCGTCTGAGGAACAGGCTTAATGAGAGCCTGACCGAGGCTTCGGATCAGCGATGTTACTGTGCATCAGATGGGCGACCGAAAGCGCCTGCGTGCGTGTGCATAGCCTGCAGCTAACGAGGCCTTGCACGGTAGAATAGTTCCAGTTCTGTTTGGCTGTGCGTGTTTTGGGCTAGGAAGGCTCTACAGAGCCGTCACTGCAGTGCAGGCAGCGCTCGGTAGCTTGCTAGATTGTAGGAACTTGATTGTTAGGTTGAGCTGTAGGACCTTAAAAATGGAGAAAAGATTTGGCGGGGGGGGGAAAACATGACTTCTTTCCTCTTCATAGTAAAGGAAATGACAGGTATCCATCCCATCAGTGAGTATGAATTTATGGTTGTAGCTCTGCAGTGGTTTCACCCTTGCTCGGCAAGGGGTTCTTGAGTGCTCGTCAGCTCTGCTGATACGCCAACCGAAGATGGGGAAAGGCATAACTTTCTTCACTGATTATAGAGAACATTCGTGTTTGCAGAACCGAAGCTGCTGACCTTGTTGTATGCAGGGTTTGGAAGGGAAACCTACTTTTCCTTGGAGTGAACTTGCTTTGAGGCATGTGCTCTGCCCTCCGTACGTTCCCCTCGCCGTGCTGTCAAAGACTTGGGAGCGGTTTTGCTCCAGCAGCGTGATTTCCTGGCTGAGTAGGAGTGAGAGAATGGAAGTCACCCTAACGGCTAACGTCAATTATTTCTCGTCATTCGTGTTTAATTTTTCTCCTTGGCTTGGCTTTGCAGGAAGCAAAGCAGTTGGACAAGATGAAGTCGGCCATGCGGAAGAGCCAGGTGCTGCTGAGGAAGAAAGAAGAGAAACTAAGTCAGCTGGAATCCTCACTGCTGGAAGAGGTAACCACCAGCATCACTGTTGCTTGTGCCTACTGGCCGCCGCCTCTAGGCTGGAGTCTCTCAGGGCTTTTGGTCCCTGTGAGGACTCCTTAGCTGGTGGCCAAAGACTGGCCTTTGCCAGCAGAGCTGGGTTTTAGAAACGCATTCTCTGAGCGCAGAACAGCGTGTCTGAGAACGGTGGGAGAGAGAAGGCTAGTCATGGAGTTGGAGAGGATGCCAGCCTTAACTGAACCGTGAGCCCTGTGATTCACTAGGCCAGAAGTGAATCCACTGGGACAAACCTGGGCTGGACTTTGGGCTGAGGACTTTCTGCCACGGTGGCAGCTTGCCAGGCAGGGCTGCTGGCACCAGTGATGGACAGGGGTGGAGAAAACCTGCTGAGAGCACGGACTTGCAGGAAGCTTGGTCAGAAATGAAGCTGAAATACCCTACGATATAAACTAAAACCTCACATCAGAAGGGTTAGATGTTTTAACTGTCTGTATCTTGGCCAAGATGGCAAATACTGTGCCTTCCCTCTGCTGATGACGTCTGGACTCGCCGTTAAGCGTGTGGCTGCGGAATGGTTAAAACGAGGGCAGGTCACCTCGTGTGAACTAGGATTGAGTCTGCTTTCCCGACCAAGGCAAGCCTCAGCATCTGTTCAGCTCTGCCTGGGACCACGTGGCCTTAGGTGCAAGTGCATGAGACCTTTGATGGTCAAGCACTTCTCCTTGGTGTAAAGAGAGAACCTGTCCCCTGCAAGAGTGGTGAAGCTTGTTTAAAGCACAAAACGCTTTGACTTCTGCCTAGAAGGACCCATTCACGTGGCTGTTAGATCTGGCCAGCATGTGCTTCTTCCAGTGCGCAAGCAGTCTCTTGACATTCCGATTTCGCTGACAGGGACTGAAGATGAGTCTGCCTTCTCTTGGCCCATGACTGACCGTGCAGTCCAGCCTGTGTAGACTAGCTGCAGGCGCTGTTCCAGTCGCTTTTATGTTTCGGGGACAGAAGAGCAGCTTTAATTTGCATTGTTTTCCTTCTTTTTGACCAGCTTTCAGATGAAGATACACTGAAGAGTGCTGCGTGCAAGAAGATGGTGACTTTTGATCTCAGCAACTCGGAGGACACAAACAGCACATCCAGTGTAAACCTACATCAGCCTAAATGTACGTACGTGACAGGCTGTGCCCAACGTAGGATGCTGTAGACCTGGTTCTGGCTCCTCCTTTTGCCTCTCTGATAAACCTTTACGGGAAGGGTTCCTGTAAACAGCCAGGAAGGCAGGGGGGTAATCCTGCTTGCAGAAGGGCTTAAAGTTTGGAAGACTTGCCTCTGGCAACAGACTTGACAAGCTGCCTGGTCTGGGATGGTCTCTCTGACCCTGAGCAGCAAAGTATCTGCGGGCACATGTGAAACGCGAGGGTCTTCTCTCGCCCTAAGATGAGAGAAGCACCGTGGCAGCACGGTCCTGTTGGTCCTACTTCCATCCTGGCTGGTGGCCCAGAGAGCTTTGCATCTTACGAGCACGTGAAGTGTGATCAACCCGTTGTGCCGCCTCAGTTGTGTGCGGTGAGACCGCTGGAGCAAAGCGTGATTGCCTGTGCCGGGGTCTCGCCTCGGGGAGGCAGGGTGCGGTGCTGGGGGTTTCGGCATGGCGGGTGCAGCTCTGGAAAGGCCGTTGCTGTTGTGCTAATGGCTGCATGGTACAGGGTACGGTGCAGCTCGGAGGGTTGGAGCAGGGAGGTGGAACACGCACGCTTAATGCTTCTCCAGGCTCGTCCTGCGGGCCCTGTTCTTGCAGCATTGGAGGATCTGGTCCTTGCTATCTCGTTTCTCCCCCACTTCGTGCCCAGGCAGCTTCCAAGGCACAAACCCTCGCTGCCAGTCTGTATCTCCCGTTAGCTGCAAAGCCGGGTTTTTGCCTCCGTATCCCACTTATCCCCGCGCACGGATCAAACTCCACTCAGAGCCCAGCGCGCAGTGGGAAGCGAGCCTCCCGCCGGGGAGGCGGCGTCTCTCTGGCCTCCCAGTGATCCCTTTTTCCCCTCTCTTTTCTGCCAGTTGATTTGCGAACCGATTTACGGGCTGCTCCGCAGCTGGACAAGATCCAGTACTTGACGGACTCTCTGCAGCGTATCACTAGCGAGCTGAACGGGGTCCTCGGTATCTTGGGCTCTCTGAACAATCGCCAGTCTCCGCTCTTCGCCTCGACGCCCTGTGACGGCGTCCCTCTTTCTGCGTACGCCTCCTTGGCAGGACTTCGGGCGGGTGCCTCCCTGGTGGACCCCACCGGGGCGTCTCTGGTGGACCCGTGGGCCTGGAGCACTGGGCTGAGCTCGGGGCGCTCTTTCGCAGCTGGAGAGTCAGTGGACGGCATCCTGGCAGAGAAGTGGCGCAAGTATTTCCCGGGTGAGTCGGTAATCCATCTGCTTGCTTGCCTAGGGCTTTTGATTTTAAAGCCCCCCAAAGTTCTAATCAGCTCCCCCTTCCGATGCCGGTAGGGCTGGATCCACTGGTGCTGCTGGTAGGAGGGCGGGGTGCTGATGAGAGAGAGAATGAGAAAAAGGGTTTCTCTTCCTGGGAAGCGCGGTGTATGGCTGATCTGGTCGTCCTGCCTCTGGAGCAGTTCAGCCTTTAGCACACACCCGAGAAAGCAGTTGCTAAAGAAGGGAGCCAGCCCTGCTTTGCTGGAAACCTCCTGTGAATTGCAGATGGGGTTCGCCATCTGGGTTTCCGTAACGCCGCTACGTCCTCGGCCGGTGGCTCAGCTTGTAGGGACAGTGTATCTGTAGTACAAGAAAGCGAATGGCCCCAGATGGCAGAGACTATTGATTTGGAGGGGGTCTGTATTTAATGCCTGTTTTCCAGGTGGGTTCCCGTTGCTCAGTGGAAGTTCCAAGCCTCTGGACAACAAGCTGGGATACGTACCTGCAGAGTAAGGGTCTTTTTCCTTCAGTTGTTGTTTCATTGTGCGTTTACTGCTCTTTCGTTGCTTTTATTTTCTGGAATGATTTGTAGGTCACATGTCATCAGACAAGGAAGTAACCAAATTTTAAGTTAGACATTCTATGGTGAAGCTGCCATCGTAGCTGTGCTGATAACCCTCATTCCGGGACCAGGGTCCAAGGGTGCTGCCGGCATCGGGCCGTGACAGGCGATGCTGCGCGGGTGGATGGAGCGAGGGCTGCCACTCGACCCTCTCTGATGCTGTGCGGGCAAAAGGGACAGCAGCCTGGTAGCGGGCGGCTGCTGCAGCTTTTCTCTACGATGTGGTTGGACTTTGAGCCAGGAGGAGGCTGCTTTTTGTTAACTCTTTTTTGCAGCAGCCCGTCACTTCCTTTGTCACCTCGGGGATCGTTTCGGCCTGGATCTCTCTTGCCGACTTGCCCTGTCTCTTTCTCTCGTGCGACAGTGAGCAAATACGGCTGTTCCAGCACTCCCAGGTCCAGAGCCGCGGGTCAGGCAAGATGAGTATTCAAGGAATGATTGAGACCAACAAGAAGTGGCTAGAGGACTTCAAGAGGGATTCACAGGTGTATCCTTTGCCTGGGTCTGCTCTTCACTTGCACTCCAGCTTCCCGTGGCAGGTAGGAGGAGACAGCAGGAGGTGAGTCAGGAGCACCAAAGCCTTGTTGTAGCGTGCGGCTGGATCAGATGAGCGAGACCTCTCGGCGTTACGAGCGAGGGGGTTGGCAGGTTTGTGCCGGATCAGCATCGTACCGACAGCCCCAGCACCTCCTCTGCAGCGTATGCTGATATTAGCAGCAAATCCCTCAGGCCTCCAATAGCGCACGGTGTTCCTTTCAATTCCCTAATCCCCCTTTAATTCCCTTTGGTTTGGGTGCAGCCGGCTAAATACGGCACAAGGCTGGTAGCAGCCCCGACTGCTGGCCGTGCTCGTGGGCGCTAATCCCTCCTGTAAGCCAGGCTTTTCCTTCACCCCGCCGCCAGACCTCTCTTCCCAGGTGCACAGAAGGCCCCTGCCGGCAGCCCCAGCCTCCTTCAGCTAGGACTGGATGAAAACAGACAAATTAAAGTGTACCATTACTAAAAGGGGGGACTTGGCTCCGGAGAGATGGCGGTTGGGGCCCGTGCGGTCTCCCTAACGATACGTTGGGTTTCGGTGATGCCCGGCCATCTCTGCTGCGTCTTTGTGCTGTGCCCTTGAAATAAAGTCTCTTTACAAGAGAGTGGAGGAAGTGAACTTCCCAGGTGGATTCTTCTCATCCTGTAACGTGTCCAAATATACTTTATAGACTGTTTAATCTAGTGGTGGCATATCAGGGCTTCGATAAATCAACAGTTCTCTCATTAGTATTCTAGCGATCGTGAGCCAGAGCTGTGAATCACGGAGGACTTTGAGTAACTGGTCAAGGGGGAGGATGTGAATCCAGCTGAGGCTCTGCTGGAGGACACGATGCCCGGCAAATGCTTAATTGCGGGTGGGCCAAGTCATCTGGTCTCTGGCACGCGCGTCAGCAGGGGCGAACGAGGAGTGAAACGGCTGGAGAGTCTGGGGCGCAGTCAGGGAACGGCAGATTGTGACTCCCGGGAAATGTTCTCCTCTTCCGGGGTGGGAGCGATAGGAACCGAGCCGGGGGTGGCGTTTGGAAGAGCGCACGCCCTGCTTCCTCCTTTCTGCCCCGCCGGCCGGAGCCGCGCGGCGTAGCTGGGCCGCCTTCCGCGCCGCAGGGCGGGGAGGCGGGCGGGAGCCCAGCCGCGAGCCTGGCCTCGCCGCTCCTGCGGCAGCTCCGGCCTCCCGGGAAAACGGGTCTCGAGGTGACAGTGAAACGGGCTCTGCGGGGCTGGAAACACGGCCGAAGGGTCGGGGCGCTGGGCGCTCGGACCGCAGCTGCGAGACGGCGGCTTGTGGCTTTACTCGCTGGGCGGCTGCCGCCACCGTGTTCCCGTGGCGCGGCCGTACTCGGAACACGGCAGCGATCCAGCTGGGACGCCCGGGGCTGGCAGCGGGCAGGCGGTGCTGCTCTCTCCAACGGGGAGAAGCCGGGCTAGGCTTGCGTGTGCTGCGTGGGAAACGCGGCGTTGGGTTGTCCTTGCCAGGCTTTCCTCCAAGCTGACTTGAAATATTTCCTGCTTTAAAAAACGCTGAACCGCTTGCCGTTCTGATGAGGTCGTCTGCGTTTCGAGGGATCCCTTCTGTGAGAAATCGTCTTCAAAGCCCTTCTCTCCAGCGGCGGCCGGTGCAGGCAGGGTGCTAAAGCCGCCGCTCTGCGCCCTTTTGCGCTCTTTGCGCTCCTCGGCGGGGCTAACGATGTGCGGCGGAGCAAAGCGGAACCCCCTCCCGCTTCGCTTCCCGCGCGTCGTGTACTGGCACGCCACCACAACAGCTCACGCTGAGCGTGGCAAGGGAATGTTTACGTGCAGATAGATGTATATTTCTGATGAATGTTGTTTTAAGACTCTTAAAAATGTCTGTGTATATTTTTTTTTCCCTCATTTTCTTAGAATTTTTAATGACTTGGCCAGCCTTTGTCCTAGGACGGCTTCGTCTTCTGGTGAGGTCCTTGTTCTCCCACCTTCTGCTTGCTAACACAGCGCAGGGTATTCGTCCTGCGGGCACGGCCGGTAGAGAACATCCCGCCGGTGTCCTTGCGGAGGAAATCCTAGGTAGCTCTTAGCGGCTCGGGCTGACCGGGAGGCCCTCGGATGCCCACGGGGAGCGGCAGCTGCCTGCAGGATTCCCTCTGTAGGAAGGGCTGGATCGAAACACAGATTTCCCGTCTCCCGTGGGGTTGCAGCGATCTCTGTCCGTCGGGATTTTGCTTTCAGTTTCCTGGCTGTTGGTGGGAGATGCGGCAGTCCTTTCGGTTGGGGGTTTTGGAAGGGACCCCGCAGTCGTGGCTTTCTGTAGCGCGGGGAGGCTGTCAGCCCGGTGGATGCTGTGCCCAAAGCCCCATCGCCAAGTCCAGTCTGGGTGTTTCGAGAAGCATGTATTAATAGATTAGCTATGAAGTTAGACTAGATATCATGAAAAATTTCTCCACGGAGAGAGCGGTCAAGCATTGGAACAGGCTGCCCAGGGAGGTGGTGGAGTCACCGTCACTGGAAGCGTTCAAAAAGCGTGTAGACGTGGCACTTCGCTACATGGTTTAGTGGGCATGGAGGTGTTGGGTTGATGCTTGGACTTGATGATCTTAAAGGTCTTTTCCAACCTTAGGGTTTTCTCTGTGCTATCACAGAATCGCTGTTTTCTTAGCAATAACTTGGTTGGAAACAACAAAGTGTTCCTTTTTCCTATTAAAACCTGTGACAGCAGCTGTATCTGGCTTTGTACACAAATTAAATCAACACGAGCCTGTTTTGTATGATGGTGGTTGTAGCTCTATTTTTTTCTTGTGCAGATAGCCTGTTGTAGCGCTAGATATCCAGCTTGTGCTTGCCTTTCGCATCTTCCCCTCGCTTGTCTCTGGGTTGTTTTGTGTTTTGTCTTGTCGAGGTCATTTCCGGCCATTTCTGAGACCGCTGCAGCTCACTGTGGCTTTATTATCATTATTCTGTTAAGTACCCGGCCGGGGTAGGAAATGCAGGGGCAGAGAGAAAGCTAAAAACCAGAACTACAAAAGCAATTCTTCGTGGGGCTTTTCATGGGCTCGTACCCTGCGCCTGCGATACAGCTGTCACCCCGTCTCCTTACGATGGGTGTCTCGCTCCAGAGCTCCGTGGCAAGGTTGGAGGACGGGCTGCGGGCAGGAGCGGTCCGAGGCTGGCTCAGCTGGGCGCCCTGGGAAACGGGGAGAGCCGCGTTGCGCTGCCGAGGAAGAGGGCTTCGCCGCTCTCCGGCAGCTCGGGGGGTGTCGGAACCGGCCAGCTCTTGCTTGCTGGGAATCTGAGGCTTGGATGGGTGGGGATGTGGGACGCTGGGCGACGGTGACGTGATTTTGAGCTACGGGTACAACAGAAGAGACAAACGTGGTCGGAGGATCCGTGAGGTACGCGGCCGTGACCTGCGCTCGTGCGTCCGTGCCGGCTGGAGAGCTGCGGTGAGAGCTGCTGGAGGAGGTCTCCGACGGCAGCGCACGGTCCAGGTCGGTGCTTTTGGGGACAGGTCCCCAATCCCACTGCCGTGCAAAGAGCACGGGGCGGCTCCGAGACACCCCAAATCCCACCTGAACTGTAGGCACCTTCGGGACGGGGGGAGGCTTTGCTGTAATCCCACCGAGAAGCGGTCCCCAGTGGGGGAGGTCTGCCCCGGCTCACGGGGCCGAGGTGTGGGGTGCGTGCGTCTGCGCACGCCGGCCTGCCTACGTACGCAGAGAAGAGGATTTGCTTTTCCTGGAACACCGGTGCGCTATATGTTGGAGGAACTCGGCGATTAGAAGAGCAAAAGGGCAGCGCGCGATTACTCTGCCAAGATGAACGCGAGCCCTAAGCTCATTAAGGGGCTTGGAGCCTGCCCGCCGGAGAAGGGACGTTTCAGTCGCCGGCTGTTCGCAGACCGCTGCGCGTTGCTCCCAGAGCTTCGGCTTCCCGGAACGGAGGGAGCCCCTCGGAGACCCCAGCCATGCTGGCGACCCTGATGACAGCCCTGTTTTTTGTGGTGAGAGCATTTGGACAGGTGAGTCTGGGCTGGCCTGGCAGCAGGTAGGATTTAACGCGCTCCGTTTTATTTCTAGAAGCGCGTGGGTTGTCTTGGAGAAGGTGTCGAGCGCTGGGGAAGGGGGGGTTGGCCACTTGGTCTGGGCTGTGGCTGTGCCACGACCCCCTGCAGCGGTGAGCGGACCCCTGAGCAGGTCCGCTCGCCCTCAGCGCCTCGCCCGGCGCGTCGGCTCGGGCGCGCCTCTGCGTTTTCGGCACCGTAGCGTTCGCGGGCGCGCCGGAGCCTCGTGGCGGGCGCTTCCCCGTCTCTCTTACCTGCTGCAAACGCTTTCTGTGTCCAGCTCGGGACCAACCTCTTCCATGAGGAGCGCCTGCCGTACCTCGTGTACCAGCCCCTGCCCTGGCAGGTTCAGTGCGTGTCCCAGAGCCGCCGCACCAGCCGGGACAGCGAGGTGAGGGCCGGCTTCTTCGCGATTTCTCTCTTTCCCTTCAAAGACAGAAAATAGGGTAAATCCAGGAGGCTGGATAGGCTGAAAAACGTAGGAGAGGTATTCGTAGACAAACTCAAGCTTAACTGTAGGAATGAAAATATCCCTTAGCGGACCTGACGTGCCAGGTGCTGCGGGATCACGGTAGGTGCTGGAGCTGAGGAAATCGACCCAGCAAGCGTGGTTCCAGGCCGCTTTGAAACGCGGACCTGGTGAGGCTAGCCCGTGCCGACGTACGTCCCGAGACGCTCCCAGCGCATCTCGCGGCTCTGGTTGCCGCTACGAAGCTCTCTTCTGCTTCTCCTCGGAGGACTTCTCACAAATGCAAATTAATTAGCGCTCCGTAAGGGCACGGCGGTAAGTACCTTCAAGCCTCCGGGAGGGAATGGCTAGCGGAAGGCTCGGTGAGGGTAGCCCTGTCCCCCTCGGAGCTTGCCGGCTGGCCCGAAAGGGACTGTTCTCGCCGCCTCTGCCCCATCTATAACTAACTCTGTCGTGTTTTGGTTCTCTACCGTTCTAGAAAGGCAGGAGCTCTCGGCACAACAGCGTCTACTCGATTGCTGGAGAGAGAGGTGAGTGTGGGGCAGGCAGCGAGACGGCCCTGCCCAGGTACTGGGGGCAACTCATGGCTGTGACCGTGGGATGCACCGGAAGAGCGGGCGTTGCGGTTCCTGGAGCCGCCTTGGCCTCTCCTGCCGAAAAATCTGTCTCGGTGACGTGGTTAAGAGGTGTTTTGGCAGTCGGCTTTGGGGGAGGGAGGCTCCTTCGGCAGGCCTGGTTCTCGCCGAGCTGTCGGCAGCCCGCGCGGCCGGGGGCTCGTTCCCGCAAACGTACGGCAGCGCCTGCCCCGGTGGCTCCCCGGCCTCGGGCGCCTGATTTTTGCAGCGGGACGGATTTACGGCGGGCAGGAGGGAGCCCGTTCCCACCGTGGACTCTTACCTATCTTTTTCCTTCGCGATTTTTTTCTCGGATGCGAATAACAACGGGTTGAGGTGATAGCGGGGAGTTTATCCAGCAGCATCTGGCAGCAGGATTTCTGATCGCTGCTCGGGGGGTGCTTAGTGGTGACACGCTCGCTTAAGGGAGCGCTGCCGCGTGCCTTTGATTCGGTTCCTGTTGAATTTCACGAGGCTTCCCTAATGCCACATTAAGCGCGGGGTGGGGAGGGCTCCCATTTGTCAGCCTGAGAGCTTTATTGCTGTACAGTGCCGGGCTTTTTTTTCCTAATCTTATTGATGTGTGTGAGAGTAAGTGGGTATCATACTTGGTGATTAAACGTGGGGAAGCCGAGGTCTCTGCGGAGTAAAGCTGTGTAAATAGAGGGCTTAGCGCTGCCAGGGAGGCTGGGCTTTTCCATGCCTCCCGTTCCCTGCTCCCTCCTCTCCCTCCGCCCTGCAGATGCGCCCCGTGAGCCGGTGCGGTCGCGGTGCCATGCTGGGGGCTCGCCAGCCTCTTTCAGCCCCTCTGTCTGGGCGCTCGGCCGGGAGCGGGTCCGACCCCACGGGGGGTGATGCTGGAGCCCTGCCCTGCTCGGGGGAGCCCGTTCAGGGCCACCGGCACCACCCGTGCTCGCTGTGACGCTTGGTTGCTGTTCTAGGCAGCGTGACCCCCGACACCAGCAGCGAGAGCAGGTTCTTCAGCGATCCTTCTGAGAAGGCGGCCGTCACCATCCAGACCCACTTCAGGAGGTACCAGCAGCAGAAGCAGGAGAAGTAGACGCATCGGCCACCCGCACCCTGCGCTCTCCCTCCTTTTTGTCTGTTCTGTACCCCGGAGAGATTTGTGGCCGTGGGTTGTGACTGTGAACCTGCTCCCTGATGTGTAGCTTCTGGTGCGTACGCAGCTGTAGATCCTCTGCCGCCTGCGGCGGTTGCCGCTCGGAGCCAGAGCTCTTGCCTGGTCCGTCCTTCCCCAGATGGCATCGCCTTGTGGGCCGGGGTACAACCGGCAAGGGGCCCTATGGGACCTCGGCACCCAGGGAGGGCCACGGCATTGACGAGCCTTTGCTTGGCGGCAGCGCCGCGAGCTGCGTGGTGGCCGGCCGGCGGGCTGCAGCGAGCCCGAGCACGGCTGCGTGGGGCTGGCCGAGCCGCTCCGACCCGGCAGCTGCGCCGCCGGGTGCGGGGCCCTGCGCAGCCGATGGGTCTGGCGGCGGGTCGCTGCTCAGCTGGGGCTCGCTGTGCCCAGCAAGAGGCCTCCCCTGTGCCTCCCTCTCCATTCCGCTCCCTCTGCGGCTCGCGGAGCGTGGCGTCCGGGAGCTGGCCCGGGGCAGGAGCCGAGCCGCGTGCTGACCGTGAGCTGGTCTTTTCGTGGGGACAGCTGCTTGGGGTGCCCGTGGTTTTGGAGCAGGGCCGGGGCAGGACTCTGCCTCCTGCGGCTGCGTGGGCCGAGGGCGAGCCCGCTTTCCGCAGAGCCGGGCTCCTTCCCGCGGCAGCCGGTAGCCCTGGCGCTTGGCGTCGTACCCGCTGCCAACCAGCCGCCCTGTCCAGGTGCTTTGGTGCGACAAAGCTGAACCGGAGACCTGCTCCCAGTCCGGCGGGGGGGTCGTCTTGGGTTTTAGCGCCCGTTTTCCAGCGCTGGCTCTCAGAGGGTGTGGAGTCGCTGAGAAAGAGGGAATAGGAAAGCTTGGCGCTCTGGGCTGGCAGAGGAGCGGGAGGAGGGTTGCGGTGAGCAGCGTGGGCGCGAGAAGCTGGCGAGGCGGTGCCGCGTGCCGGGGCAGAGTGGGCGCTCTGCGGGAAGGAGCCGCTGGCTGCCGGCGGCGCTGCCCTGAGCGCCCGAGCGCGGTCTCGGCTGCCGCTTTGCTGGGTCTGATGCTGGGTTTTCGGCGCGGAGCTGCTGAGCTGTGTCCCTAGAGCCCTGACCGCTCGCGGGCTGCCCTCGCTGTCCCCTCCGGCCGCAAACCGGGCTCCCTCCCCAGCAGGGAGAGCCTGCTGCCGCGGCGGAGCAGGGGGGTCTCACGGTGGAAGTTCGGAGTGTCTGTGCAAAGCCAGGGATGGTAACTGCTGGGGAAGGGGAGGCAGAGAACTCTTGCTAAGATGTAGAAGGAGATCTGTACTAGCCAATTATAATAAAGACGTATTAATCGGCGTTAATCTGTTCTTCTTTTGAACTTGCTAATCCACTTATTGTCGCAGCTGAGAAGACGCTTGCCCAATGCTAACCGGGGTAAGACAGAGCTGATTTCGGGGTGAGTTACGCGGGCCGTGATGTGCGACCGCCGCTGCCTGGACCCGCCGCTCCCCGGGAGCGCCAAGGGGGTCGTCGGTGCGCCGCAGCGCCCTGCCCGCGAGGGGACCTGCAGCCCGGAGGGCTCTGGGGACGGTGCCGAAGGCTGAGGCACTGGTGACCGGTTGCTGCACCGCCAGCCTCTCGTATTTTCCCTTGAAGGTAAGCTAAGGAAGCTCGCTCCGGTTTGAGGAGACCCTGCCAGAGCTGCGTAGCGTGACCTTCAGCCTTCAGCTGCCTCGCTCGTGTACGAATGCTGTACAAAATCCACGCGCTCCTTGCGTGCTAAATCGGAAACTCTCAATGGTTTTGTTTCCAAAAACCTGTTAAAATCGAATGAGTAAGAAAACTCATGCGTGGAAGTAAGTGCTATTCAGAACAGAGCTTGGGATTCATATTTAAAAAAAAAACACCACCCAACGAATGAAACGCAAAGTACCGCAGAAGAAGCCTAACCCGATGTCATGCGTGGAGCTGGAGGCTGGCTGTTCGCTCTTGACCGGAATCCGCGGGTCCTCAGAACCGAAGGCTCCAGATGCGGGGCAGTAACCCGGATCCGCTCGGCGAGCGTACGGGAAGCCGTGGGCAGAGGCAGGGCAGCTCAGGCAGCAGGAAGGCAACGTCCTGGCAGGCTTTGGTTCACCCGAAGGAAGCTCGAGAGTGAACTCGAGGCTATTGCCAAGGCGCTTCCAGCTCTGCCAGGTTGAAGGAGTTGGAACCAGCCGGCGGAGGAGGATCCGCTGACCAGAGCGACAACACAAGCGGGCGAAGGAACTGCAAGCTGGGAAGGGAAGTTGCAGGTAATGTCACCAGTAACACCAGTCACTTTATTTGCATATCGGGCTTGGGCTTGTTCATTAAAAAAAATATTGAGGAGAGGTGTCAAAAAAAGTTAACTCTGCAGCAGTTGATTATAACTGATGTGTTACAACCAGCACTTTCAAGAGGAAAAAAAAACCCCAACAGTAAAAATCTCTGAATGCGACTCCTGCTTTAACTCCAACTAGCAGCTGCTTTGTTTTAAGAAGAGATGGAACCAGAGAGTAGCAAGTGTGGATGGAGGAGCAGTGAAAACATGAGCTTATAAATTACAGGAAATCAGGAACTGAAAGTGCAGGTAGTTTAATTAGACCTCAGGTAGCACCAGAACTGCCTTTGGAAGGCCAAGGTCAAGTTTGAGGAACTAAAACAAGAGTTAAAGCTGGTTTGGGCTTCCTGCGGTAGCGAAACACGTAAGGAAGGTTGTGTGTATGAAAGGGGAAGGAATAATCTGCGCTGCTTTGGTGGTTAATCGCGATGAACGGATCAAGGCGGGGGGCTGTGCCGCGCTTCACCGGACTTTACCGGGCCGGGCCGTGGCCTGGTGGAGCTGCGTTGCGGTTTGCTGGGCTGCGGCACGCCACGATACCGTGCGTCCTTGGAGCGTGTTACTGTCCTGCGCTGCGATTTGCCATGACGAGAGGAGGCAACGCCCTGATGCACGCCATGGTGCGGGATTTGCTGGGCTCGGCGCTCGCCGGCGATGCACCGTGCTTCATCCCTCCACCGCAATTCATCACGCTCAGCTGCCCCCGGGGACAACCGTGCTGTGCTTCACCTCCTGCTCCCCTGCGCTGCCGCAGCGTGTCGGGCAACGGGAGCCACGCTGTGAGCGAGTTGCCGTGCTTCGTTGGATTCACGCACGATAGCGGAGCCGCTTACCCCGCGCTGCCCGAGCGATGCTGCGCCGGAGCCGTGCCGTGGCTCTGTGCGGCGGTTCGCCCCTCCGGCTAGGCTGCGGTCGCAGTCCGGCACTTTTGGGTGAGTAGGTGCCGCTGGCCCGGGGCCATGGGGGCTGTGGCACGGCCGGGCGGTTGCCGAGGTGTCTGCTGCCGGGCCCTTGCTCCCATCCCTTCCCCTGCTCCTGCCCTGGGGCGCGGCAGCTCAGCGGGCGGCGCTGGGCGCCGCGGCACGCGTTCGGTCTCCTGGCCTGGGCCACCCTGGCCTGTCCCCTCTCCATCCTCCCGTGCCGTTCTGCCCCAGCCCCTGCCCCGCTCACTTAACGAACGCCCAGGTATAAACATAACCTTTATTGCACACAGCGCTGGGTTTTTTTTCATAGAAAAAGGTATTAACACATAAGCATTTGCAAATTGAAGCAACTCCTGCTGTTTTCAGAACAGTAAAATAGCATGCAAGGTCGTTGAGACGTTCCTTTTTTTAAAACCACCGACAAGATCAGGGAAGAAAAAAAAAAAAAGTCTTGTGCCCCTTTCAAAATGATGTGAAATATATATATATATGTTTACATATATATTATATTTTTAAATCTGTAACATCAAATTCTTTGTGCCCTGGTTTCTTTTTCTGTTCGGAGAAGAAGAAAATAGCTTCATTTATACAAAAGAGTTCGTTATGTACAAGTTAGTTAGTTAAATAGAAATGGCGCGGGAAACGAGCAGCGTCCGTCGCGGGCGGTCTGGCGTGGGCGCCCTACACCAGTGTGTAGGACTTGGAGTAGGCTCCGGCTCCCTGTTTTTGAGCCCTGCCCACCCCCGACGTGCTCATTTCGAGGAGCGAGTCCCTGGAACCCCCCACCTTGGAGTGCGCCGGCACCCGCGCCTCGGCGGGCGCGGCGGCAGCCGTGGGGGGCTCGGCGGCGGCGGGGGGCGCCGGGGCCGCGCTGGCGGCGGGCGCGGCGGCGCTCGTCGGGCCGGGCATGGGGAGAGTCCTTTGAGGTAAGGTGGTTGCGGCGGAGGCCGGGGGCGGCAAGCCCAGGGGCTTGCCGCCGGGCTCCAGCGTCATGTGCCGGGCTTGCGCGTGGTACGCCCGGGCGAGGTTGCGGATGGAGGCTTCCCGCGGCGGCACCACCGGGCAGGGCTCATGGGCGTCGGGCTTGCGGAAGAAGGCTTCGGACTTGACGTAGAGCGGGAGGTTGCAGTAGTCGCCTGCAAGGGGAAGCGGAGGCGGTTGAGGCGCGGGAGCGGGCTCTGCCTTCCCGGGGGGGGCCCCTCCTGCCCCCCAGCCTCCATAGGGGAAAGTGTAATACTATATAAAACATGTAATGGACTCGTCCTACAACCGGCCGTGCTCTATGCAACGGGACGCATAGAGCACGGCTGTAGTAGTCAACGTTTCACTCGACGCGTCCCGTCGTGTATTGTAATCTCTAACGCTACATGTACGCCGCAATAAAACAAGATTTTGACGCAAAATATTGCGGCACAAACTCGCCTGTTGCTTTTACGTATAACTCATCATCGTATCTGTTTGCAGATGTAACACGAGGTAGTAAGTATAAGAAATATTCACGTGTGCGATAAGCCTGTGTTACTCAAGGGTGGTATGCGTTGCGTTCTGGTCCGCGGGGGAGTTGCGTAAAGACGAGGACTGTGTACACAACGTCTGCTATGGGGTATGCAGCAGTGCTATAGATTAAGTTGTATAGAATATTATACTATGCCAATGTAAATACCGTATGTCCTCACTCAACAATGTTGTGCTGTATAGCAGTGTATAGAACTGTAGTACTTTAACGTAAGGATTTCGTCGTTGTAATGTCTGACGGTTGCGTTGTAACACAAATGTAACACTATTGCTTTTAATTGTATGTGCTTGGGAATAGGTGCTGGAAGCTCCGGGCCTGTTTAAAACATATGAGTGTATTTGGTTCTGGTTTTCGATTTCAAATAGTGTGATGTATATAATACTGCAAAACTATTTTTTTTTTTGAGAAAAGGTACTGCCCTCTCCCCATCCTCACTACATAAATAAAGTATAATCACGGCTGTATGTTCAAAAGGCAGCTCCCAGGGCTAACAAACACGTACATAATGATGTAACTTAGTGAATGGTTCTCATGCTGCGCTCAGGGGTGGTACACAAGGGGAACGTCAAGGCGGGGAGGGGCAAGCCCCCAGTGCCACAAGGGGCCAGGAAAGGCACAGAGGAGGCAAGGGGCTGGGAAGCACGAGGGAGAAGGAGGACGCGGGAAAAGAGACGCAGTGAGGAAGGTTGCAAAAGCAAGAGGGGAAGGGAAAGAGATGGAGAGAAAGGGGGGGTTGGGGAGGGGGGTGGCTGGAGGACTCTGCCAGGACTTGGGGGTTGGAAGGGAAGGGGGTAACGGCGATGGGGGAAGGCGGGGGAAGAAGTGCCTGGGGTAACTTAAGGGAAGCTGCATGTGGTAATTCACAGACAGGCATTGGGGATAAGCCCTGTGTGGGAAAGAGCGGTGACCCACTCAAAGCAAGTCGCAGGAACGCGCAGGCAGGAACTGGCGGGAATTCGCGGTAACCCCCTCGCGGTAACCCCCTCGCGGGAATTCGCGGTAACCCGCTCGCGGGAATTCGCGGTAATCTGCTTGCGGGAATTGGCGGTAATTCGCGGTAACCCGCTCGCGGGAATTCGCGGTAACCCGCTCGCGGGAATTGGCGGTAATTCGCGGTAACCCGCTCGCGGGAATTGGCGGTAACCCGCTCGCAGGAATTCGCGGTAATTCGCGGTAACCCGCTCGCGGGAATTGGCGGTAACCCGCTCGCGGGAATTGGCGGTAATTCGCGGTAACCCGCTCGCGGGAATTGGCAGTAATCCGCTCGCGGGAATTGGCAGTAATCCGCTCGCGGGAATTCGCGGTAACCCGCTCGCGGGAATTGGCGGTAATTCGCGGTAATCCGCTCGCGGGAATTGGCGGTAATTCGCGGTAACCCGCTCGTGGGAATTCGCGGTAATCTGCTCGCGGGAATTGGCGGTAATTCGCGGTAACCCGCTCGCGGGAATTGGCGGTAATTGGCGGGAATTCGCGGTAATTCGCGGTACCCCGCTCGCGGGAATTGGCGGGAATCCGCTCGCGGGAATTCGCGGGAATTGGCGGTAATTCGCGGGAATTCGCGGTAATTCGCGGTAATCCGCTCGCGGGAATTCGCGGTAACCCGCTCGCGGGAATTTGCGGTAATCTGCTCGCGGGAATTCGCGGTACCCCGCTCGCGGGAATTGGCGGGAATCCGCTCGCGGGAATTCGCGGGAATTGGCGGTAATTCGCGGGAATTCGCGGTAATTCGCGGTAATCCGCTCGCGGGAATTCGCGGTAACCCGCTCGCGGGAATTTGCGGTAATCTGCTCGCGGGAATTCGCGGTAACCCGCTCGCGGGAATTCGCAGTAATCTGCTTGCGGGAATTGGCGGTAATTCGCGGTAACCCGGTCGCGGGAATTGGCGGTAATTCGCGGTAACCCGCTCGCGGGAATTCGCGGTAACCCGCTCGCGGGAATTGGCGGTAATTCGCGGTAACCCGCTCGCGGTAATTCGCGGTAACCCGCTCGCGGTAATTCGCGGTAACCCGCTCACGGGAATTGGCGGTAATCCACTCGCGGGAATTGGCAGTAATTCGCGGTAACCCGCTCGCGGGAATTGGCGGTAATTCGCGGTAACCCGCTCGCGGGAATTCGCGGTAACCCGCTCGCGGGAATTGGCGGTAATTCGCGGTAACCCG
Organism: Phaethon aethereus; assembly: GCF_964289735.1. Lineage (NCBI taxonomy): Eukaryota > Metazoa > Chordata > Aves > Phaethontiformes > Phaethontidae > Phaethon > Phaethon aethereus. The sequence continues at coordinate 7,938 of NW_028114019.1, read as the reverse complement.
CTCGCGGGAATTCGCGGTAATTCGCGGTAATCCGCTCGCGGGAATTGGCGGTAACCCGCTCGCGGGAATTGGCGGTAATTCGCGGTAACCCGCTCGCGGGAATTCGCGGTAATTCGCGGTAATCCGCTCGCGGGAATTGGCGGTAATTTGCGGTAACCCGCTCGCGGGAATTCGCGGTAATCCGCTCGCGGTAATTCGCGGTAACCCGCTCGCGGGAATTGGCGGTAATTCGCGGTAATCCGCTCGCGGGAATTCGCGGTAATTCGCGGTAATCCGCTCGCGGGAATTCGCGGTAATTCGCGGTAACCCGCTCGCGGGAATTGGCGGTAATTCGCGGTAATCCGCTCGCGGGAATTCGCGGTAACCCGCTCGCGGGAATTCGCGGTAATTCGCGGTAATCCGCTCGCGGGAATTCGCGGTAATTCGCGGTAATCCGCTCGCGGGAATTCGCGGTAATCCGCTCGCGGGAATTCGCGGTAATTCGCGGTAACCCGCTCGCGGGAATTGGCGGTAATTCGCGGTAATCCGCTCGCGGGAATTCGCGGTAACCCGCTCGCGGGAATTCGCGGTAACCCGCTCGCGGTAATCTGCTCGCGGGAATTCGCGGTAACCCGCTCGCGGGAATTGGCGGTAATTCGCGGTAATCAGCTCACGGGAATTCGCGGTAACCCGCTCGTGGGAATTGGCGGTAATTCGCGGTAACCCGCTCGCGGGAATTCGCGGTAATTCGCGGTAATCCGCTCGCGGGAATTGCCGGTAATTCGCGGTAACCCGCTCGCGGGAATTGGCGGGAATTCGCTGGCGGTAATTCGCGGTAACCCGCTCGCGGGAATTGGCGGGAATTCGCTGGCGGTAATTCGCGGTAATCCGCTCGCGGGAATTCGCGGTAACCCGCTCGCGGTAATCTGCTCGCGGGAATTCGCGGTAACCCGCTCGCGGGAATTGGCGGTAATTCGCGGTAATCAGCTCGCGGGAATTCGCGGTAACCCGCTCGTGGGAATTGGCGGTAATTCGCGGTAACCCGCTCGCGGGAATTCGCGGTCACCCGCTCACGGTAATCTGCTCGCGGGAATTGGCGGGAATTCGCGGTAATTCGCGGTACCCCGCTCGCGGGAATTGGCGGTAATCCGCTCGCGGGAATTCGCGGTAACCCGCTCGCGGTAATCCGCTCGCGGGAATTGGCGGTAATTGGCGGGAATTCGCGGTAATTCGCGGTACCCCGCTCGCGGGAATTGGCGGGAATCCGCTCGCGGGAATTCGCGGGAATTGGCGGGAATTCGCGGGAATTCGCGGTAATTCGCGGTAATCCGCTCGCGGGAATTCGCGGTAACCCGCTCGCGGGAATTTGCGGTAATCTGCTCGCGGGAATTCGCGGTACCCCGCTCGCGGGAATTGGCGGGAATCCGCTCGCGGGAATTCGCGGGAATTGGCGGTAATTCGCGGGAATTCGCGGTAATTCGCGGTAATCCGCTCGCGGGAATTCGCGGTAACCCGCTCGCGGGAATTTGCGGTAATCTGCTCGCGGGAATTCGCGGTAACCCGCTCGCGGGAATTCGCAGTAATCTGCTTGCGGGAATTGGCGGTAATTCGCGGTAACCCGGTCGCGGGAATTGGCGGTAATTCGCGGTAACCCGCTCGCGGGAATTCGCGGTAACCCGCTCGCGGGAATTGGCGGTAATTCGCGGTAACCCGCTCGCGGTAATTCGCGGTAACCCGCTCGCGGTAATTCGCGGTAACCCGCTCACGGGAATTGGCGGTAATCCACTCGCGGGAATTGGCAGTAATTCGCGGTAACCCGCTCGCGGGAATTGGCGGTAATTCGCGGTAACCCGCTCGCGGGAATTCGCGGTAACCCGCTCGCGGGAATTGGCGGTAATTCGCGGTAACCCGCTCGCGGGAATTGGCGGTAATTCGCGGTAATCCGCTCGCGGGAATTCGCGGTAACCCGCTCGCGGGAATTGGCGGTACTTCGCGGTAACCCGCTCGCGGGAATTCGCGGTAATTCGCGGTAATCCGCTCGCGGGAATTGGCGGTAATTTGCGGTAACCCGCTCGCGGGAATTCGCGGTAATCCGCTCGCGGGAATTGGCGGTAATTCGCGGTAATCCGCTCGCGGGAATTCGCGGTAATTCGCGGTAATCCGCTCGCGGGAATTCGCGGTAATTCGCGGTAACCCGCTCGCGGGAATTCGCGGTAATTCGCGGTAATCCGCTCGCGGGAATTCGCGGTAATCCGCTCGCGGGAATTCGCGGTAATCCGCTCGCGGGAATTCGCGGTAATTCGCGGTAACCCGCTCGCGGGAATTGGCGGTAATTCGCGGTAATCCGCTCGCGGGAATTCGCGGTAACCCGCTCGCGGGAATTCGCGGTAACCCGCTCGCGGTAATCTGCTCGCGGGAATTCGCGGTAACCCGCTCGCGGGAATTGGCGGTAATTCGCGGTAACCCGCTCGCGGGAATTCGCGGTAACCCGCTCGCGGGAATTGGCGGGAATTCGCTGGCGGTAATTCGCGGTAACCCGCTCGCGGGAATTGGCGGGAATTCGCTGGCGGGAATTCGCGGTAACCCGCTCGCGGTAATCTGCTCGCGGGAATTCGCGGTAACCCGCTCGCGGGAATTGGCGGTAATTCGCGGTAATCAGCTCGCGGGAATTCGCGGTAACCCGCTCGTGGGAATTGGCGGTAATTCGCGGTAACCCGCTCGCGGGAATTCGCGGTCACCCGCTCACGGTAATCTGCTCGCGGGAATTGGCGGGAATTCGCGGTAATTCGCGGTACCCCGCTCGCGGGAATTGGCGGTAATCCGCTCGCGGGAATTCGCGGTAACCCGCTCGCGGTAATCTGCTCGCGGGAATTGGCGGGAATTCGCTCGCGGGAATTCGCGGTAATTCGCGGTACCCCGCTCGCGGGAATTGGCGGTAATTTGCTCGCGGTAATTGGCGGTAACCAAGTCGCCGGAGTCGTTACATGGAACCACGTGGTAGGAGCCACGTGGACTTTGCGTGTGTGCAACTTGCAGTAAGCGCTTCGCTGGCATTCCCGGGAAATGTACAACCGCCGCAAACGCGCGTGCAGGCATGCGTACGTACTCTTGCTGGCACGATGTGGGATGGGCACGGCCACGCTCTTGCCCCGCTCGCTGTCCTGGGGTTTGGGCGGGGAGGCCGTGAAGCGACAGATGCCGGGCTCCGAGGGGGTGCTCATGGACGTCATGCTGTCGGCGTTGTCGGTGGTGCCGGTGGTCATCTGGTCCGAGGAGCTGTCGGAGATGAAGCACTCGGTGATCTCAAACTTGGCGTGTTGCAGCTGCTCCTCCAGCTTCGCATGCTCATAGGCACGGGCCAGCTCCTCGTAGGTCGAGGAGGCGCTCTCCGTCGACACCATGCTGTTCCGGCCCTTGTCTGCGGGGGACAGGACGCGTCATCTCCCCGCCAACACCGTTTTCCACCTCGTCGTTGGAGCTCCCCGCCCGCGCTCCCTCCGGTACCCCGGCGCTCAACAGCTCCGCGCTGCTGCTGCGCAGCGAGCGCGAGAGCCGGCGGTAGCGGCGTTTCTCCCGCTTTACCATCCCGTCTGAGCGCTGGCCCACCTGTGTCCTGGGAGAGACTGGCGCTGTAGCTGTCGCTCTCGGTGACGGTGATGCCGTGCTGGGAGCCTACAGTCCTCCAGTCCGAGGTGAGGGTCCGCGCCGGGGTGGACGCCTGGCACTTGGTGAGGGTCCACTGGCTGGAGTAGCGGTTGCGGGTGCCGTGGGCAGACTTCACGCTCTTCCTCGACACGGGGTCTGGGGCACAGCGGGGCGTGCTCAGTGGCAGCCAGGACACCGCCCTGCCTCCCCGGAGCGCCACCCCCTCCTTCTGCCTTACCCCCCAGCTGCTCTTAGGGAAGGGGACTGACCCCCGGGCCCCCCCGGCCGCAGCCGCTTACTGGTGCCGGGACGGATGTCCGACATGTCGATGAGGGGCCCCGTGTTCTGGATCAGAGCGGGGTGATGCAGCGAGACGCCCGTGCAAAAGCTCTGGGGGTTCACCGCCTGACTGAACTCTGTGTCCGTCACCGGGATCGTGGCTTTGTCGTCCCCTGCGGCAAGAGGCTGGAGCTCGGACCTCCCTCCCCTCTCCAGCCAGGACAGGAGCTGCTCCTAGGCTCCTGCCGGCCCAGCCACCGGGGACGGGAGACGGGACGCCCGGCTCTTCTCCAGCCAGGGCAGCGGCGCGGCCGAGGAGACTGCGGCAGCGCGAGGGGAGCGGGCGCAGCCCCGCTCCGCCGCAGGGTGGGGAGGGGACAGGGAGGGGACAGCCCGGGGCCACCGCGGGAGGCTGGCGCCCGCCCCTGCCCCGGGGGGCTCACCCAGCTGCTTGATGCCTTCCTTGTCCTCGATGAGGAGCTGCACCCGAGGGATGTCGATGTGCAGGCGGGGGCCCTGCGGCGGCCCCTTCACCGGCGTGTCAAAGCTGCGGTTGTTCTTGCTGCGAGGTAAGAGGGCACGCAGACCCGGCCATTACCGGCCAGCGGCTCAGGCCCAGCCCCAAGCCCGAGAAGGGCTGAACCTGGGCTTAAAAGCGTCCGGGGCCCCCCCGCCCGCCCGCGTCCCCCACCCAGCGCCAGCCACTCAGGGCTCAGAGACCCACCTGATCAGCATTTCGGCCAAACTCTTGGCATCTGTGCGAGAGACACGAGAAACAAGAGGGACTCGCTTTACCGAGAGCGCCCGTCGGGGCGGGAGGAGCGGCGCCTGCCAGCCCCCGTCTCACCTCGCAGCCTCTTCAGCCGCTTCTCCTTCCTCTTCTTGCGGATGACGAAGAGCAGGGCCACTCCCAGCGTGGCCAGGATGACAGGGCAGGCGATGGTGAAGAGCTTCTTCACGTCGTCGCCCTCCCCTTGGGCAGACTTGATGGGGGGGATGGTGCCTAGGGCAGAGCGCGGGCGTGCGGTCAGCGCTGCCGGCAGACGCTGCCTCGCGGGCACGGCCCCCGCCCCGCCCCTCCCCACTCACTGCCGTCGTAGTCCAGCGTGGCGAACTGCGCCGTCTCGTTGCCGCAGCCGGCGCTGTTGCAGGCCTTCATGCGGAGCTCGTACCACGTGGCCTCGCGCAGCTCCGTCAGGAAGACCTCGCCGGAGCTGTTGGTGCGCAGGCTCTGCCAGACCCAGTTGCCCTTGGGCCGGTACTCCAGGACGATGGCGGTGATGGGGCAGCCCCCGCTGCTCCAGCCCTGCAGGTTCAGCCTGGCGTGCGTGGAGTTGATGTGGGTGAAGAGGTGCTGGTCCTTGCTGAAGGAGGGCTCTGCGGGAAAGGAGCCGTCAGGAGGGCCGCGGCGGGGAGGGGGCCGCGGCGGAGAGGGGGCCGCCTCACCTCTGCCGTGCGTCTTGGCTTCGATGATCTCGCTGATGCGGCCGGCGCCCACGCTGTTCTTGGCCGCCAGCTTCACCTTGTACCAGGTGCCGCACTTGAGGCTCTCCAGCTTGAAGGAGCGCTCGGAGGAGCCGATGAACACGTCCTTCCACTCCTCGCTGTTGTCCACCGAGTACTGCAGCACGAAGCCTGGGGGAGGAAGGACGGGGCGGTCGCCTCCGGGCGCCCCGGGACGCCGGGGGAGGCACGGCCCCGCCGCGCGGTTCCGCGGGGCAGCACGAAACGCGACCGACTGGGGCGAGGCCGTACAGGGAAAGCCAGAATTAACCAGCTCCCTCGGGAAGCTGCGAGGAAGCTGCTTCCGCCGTCGAACGCCGCCGCCTCTCCCGGCTTTCCCGGGCGGCCCAGAGCTTTGGGAGAGGCAGATACGCCGCAGGGCAGCGTGCCTCCGCTGCCCCGACCGGTCGCACCCTTTTAGCCACGGAAAACCGTAAACTTCCACGGTCTGTTGACAGATTTGGCTATTTTTGCCGATTCTCCAATCAAAGTAACGGAGAGGAGCGGCCTTTCCGCCGCGGCGCTTGCGGGAGCGCCCTGGGCGCCGATGCCACACGCCAGCTCCGGCTCGGAGGAAGGCTCCTCCCGCCTGCCCAGCACCACGGCTTCCCCGCGGCCGCGGGATGGGGGCACCGGGCCCCTCCCGGGGCGGCACGGGCCTGCCCGCAGGCACGTGCCCTCCCGGCCGCCTCGAAGGCAGCCCCGGCACCCCCCGCGCTGCCCGGCACCCTGGTGCCCGCCGCCGGTTATTTATTTATTTTGTACGTGCCGCATGTTTTTAATATTTCTAATCCAATTATAACCAAATTTATCAACAGAGTCCGCCGGAGCGAAAGGCTGCTGGCTGGAGATTTGCTTGTAATTACTTTCATGCTTTTAATTAATTGTAAGCGCGACGTCTCCTTCCCCGCTCCCCCCTCCGCGTGCAGCTGTTTCAACGTATAATTCACAAGATGAATCAGAGCAGAAAGGAGGCTCTGGGACGCAGGGATGCTCCCGGAGCCCTCCTGAAGCCCCCAGCCCGGGGGACAAATCCCGTCCCGCGGGGTTCAGAGTGACACCGACGCCGGGACACGCGGCGCAGCCACGAGCCCCGTCCCCCAGCGCCGGGACCAGAGGCACCCGGGACTGGGGCTCTGCCCACGGCAGCCGTACCTCGGATGGAGCTGCCCCCGTTGTCCCCGGGGATCCAGGCCAGCGTGATGGACGAGGCCGAGGTCTTGGAGACGGTCAGGCGGGGCTGGTCCGGGGGCACTAGGGAGGAGGGAAAAGCCCGTGGGCGCCTGGCACGCACCGGGCGAAAGCGCCCCGAAGCAGGCCGCCCCGGCGGCGCGCCTCACCTTGCACCAGCAGGTTGATGATGATGGTGTCGAAGCCCCAAGTGTTGGTGGCGGTGCAGGTGTAGTAGCCGGAGTCCTCCGCTTTCACCGAGCGCAGCACCAGCGTGCCGTTGGCCTGGATCAGGCGATGGCCGTCCGCCGTCACCGGGATGGCGGAGTCCTCGCTGCCGGGAGAGGGGAGGGCGCGTCAGCCGCGCGCAACGCCGCCGCCCCTCCCGGCGGCCGCCTCGCTACCTGTCCTTGGTCCACTTGATGGCAGGGACCGGCTCCCCGACGGAGTTGCACGGCAGCCTCACGTCCTTCATCCACGGGGTGGTGACGGTGCCTCCGAAGGAGATGATCTTGGCAGGGGCTTGGGGGCGAGCAGCAGGTCAGCCTGGCGGGCGGGCCCCGTGTGCGGACCCCCCCTGCGCCGCCCCCTCCTTTGCCCCGGGCCAGCCCGGCTGGCCCCCCCGCCGGCCCCCGCCGTACCTTTCCCAGCAGGCTCGATGGTGACTTTCTCGCTGACGTTGCCGCGGCCGGCGGAGGTGACGGCGGCCACCCACAGCATGTACTGCTGCCCGCGGTTCAGGTGGGCGATGCGGTAGAAGAGCTGGTCGGGGCTGGTCTCGTACTCGCTGGGGGCCTGCGGAGGGGAGCGGGAGAGGCACAGCCTCCGTGAGACCCCGGCCCCGCCGCATCCCCGGGGAGCTCCCTTCGCTCTCCGACGGCCGCCCCGGCAGCCGCCGCCTCGACGGCGATTCGGCTCCGCTTGGCGTTTCTCGGTGCCAGCGTAAGCCGGCTGGTGTCGTAATTTCTCCAGGGAGCCCGGGCCGGAGCCCCAGGAACAGATGGCTGCAGCGGCGCGATTCGTCCCCGGGAAAGGACGCGGCCGGCGTAGCGACCGTCCCCGACCCCACGGCCGTCCTCCAGAGAGGTCCGCCTGCAAGCGCCGGGGCCGGAGCCACCCCGGCCCCGGAGAGGGGGCCGGAGCTCGACGACCCCCGTTGCACGGGACGGACGGGCTTTCGCTGCGGGCAAGCGCGCGACGGCGCGGAGGCGCGTTCGCCGCCTTCAAACGCGCGCCCTGGCGGGGCCCGCGGGCGCACAGGCGCCCCGCAAGCGGACACCTCCATGAATATTGTATATTATGCGCGATTTCCTTTTTTTTTTTTACCCAAATGACAGTTTTGACAAGATGCCAGGAAAACAA
>NW_028114020.1:0-57227 GCF_964289735.1 Phaethon aethereus | reverse complement strand
TTCCTATCCTTGGAAACAACCACCCTGCTTTCTCTCATTCTCACACCTCAAACTCCATAGATTGAAACCTTGCACTGTCTACTCCAACAAGGAATGTTCTAAAAAGGGATTGTGTTGCTGGTCCTCACTTTCCCTTGCGGTCATTGCAGATGAACACCAAGACTGGGGCTCGACTCTTTCATAGCCTTGCAAAAAGCCACTATTCTTTCTGTCTGTCTTGCACTCCCCACTGCTAGATTGGAACCCTGCACTGTCTACTCCAGTAAGGAAGGTGCTAGGAAGAACTTGTGTTGCTGGGCCTCAGTTTCCCTTGCAGTGATTCCAGAAAAGCACCAGGACTGTGGGTCTGCTCTTTCCTATTCTTGGAAACATCCACTCGACTTCCTCTCTCTCTCTGACTCCCAACTGTTAGATTGAAAGGTTACACGGTCTTGTCCAACAAGGAAGGTGCCAGGATGGAATTGTGTTGCTGGTCGTCACTTGCCCTGGCAGTCATTGCAGATAAACTCCAGGACTGGGGCTCTGCTCTTTCCTAGCCTTGGAATGAGCCACTCTGCTTTCTCTCACTCTCGCACTCACAATCCTCGAAATTTAAACCTGCTGCTGACTGTTCCCACAAGGATGGTGTTAGGAAGGACTTCTGCTGTTGGTCCCTACTTTCCTTGCAGTCATTGCAGATAAACTCCAAGACTGGGGCTCTGCTGTTTCCTAGCCTTGGGAACAGCCACTCTCTTTTCTCTCACTCTCGCACTCCCAGCTGCTGGGTTGAAAACATGCACTGTCCGCTCCCACAAGGAAGGTGCTAGGAAGGACTTCCCTTGCTTGTCCTCATTTTCTTTTCCAGTAATTTCAGATAAACACCAAGACTGGGGATGTTCTGCTGAAGAGACCTGTTCCTACTTTACCATTTGGGTGCACTTTGAAATATCAGAACCTTTGCTGTGCTCTGACCTGCGTTCGGCCCAGGTCTAGCCTACAGTACACATGTCCCAGGCTGAGCATTCACGACGAGTAGAATGCAGTAGGAGGCCTGCACAGCCCTGGAGCTGTCTTTTAGTGACGTTTTGTTTGTAATGAGTTGGGACATGGTGAACGTGCTCTCCCTCAGAGATGGGTCATGTTAACATCAGCTGGGGGCACCCCTCACTCCTGCTAACGGTACACTGCTATGCCTGCAGGGCCCAAATTCCTGCTGGATAGCTGACCTCAGGAAAGCCCTGACTTCTTGGATTATGTTTGCTTCTCAGGTTGCAGAGCATTTCCCTTGCAGAAGCAGAAGACATCAGGCTGATGCTTCTGCTCCCCACTGCTCCCAGAGGGCCCCTTTCCCCTGCCGGTGCCTGCCCACTGCTGTGCTGATGCACCCAGCAGCACCTGCAACAGCTACAAGGAATGGTCAGCATCTTGTTCTTGTTGAAGCGTGGCTTTCTGGTGACCAGTGTTTCTTTCTAACACCTTAGGCTTTACTTAGCTCTGTGCCCCAGCAGATAAGAACAAACCACCCAAAGAAATCACAAGTTTGGGCCTGCCCCTTGAACTAGATGCCCTGGCCATCACCAGGAGCCCTGCTGAGTGCCAGGAAAGTGGGAAGACCCAAGAAGGCCATAGCCAAAGAGATTCAAGCCCTGGCATGATGTCTGTTGTGAAAGCAATGCTGGTGCCATGGTTGAGATGCCCTCTGTGCAGCCCCAGGATACTTCTGGGACATCACCTGTGAGCTACCGTGGCTGCCCTGTCCTCACTGCAGCTCCCCACAGCAGAGCCCAGCTCACCCTAGGTTGCTGCTGAGTGAGTGCATAAGGCACAGAGGCTTGGCCATGCTGTTGGCCTCTTTTGGGGTCTTTCTTTTGGGGCTAGCAGCAACTTTGCATGCTGAATCTGAAAGTCCTTTCATCTCTCCCATAGTCCTGCTGGGCTCACTTGGCTGATGGGGATGCCACGGGTCTGCGGCCAGTGGGCTGAGTGCCCCACGGGGCTGCAGAGGTCCCTGGCAGTGCCGAGACACCTCACTGCTTCTTCCTCAGTGTCCCCCTGCCGCCAATGTGAGCTGCGCTTCCAAATGTCCTGCAGGCTGGGGCTGATCAAGGGAGCAGTGGTGGTTGGTGGGGTTTTGAGAAAAGCCACATCCCAAGCGGAAGCGGTGTGTGCTGAAAGTGGGTGAGGGGAAGGGCCCCTGAAAAGCTGAGGCTGAGTGACCAGGAACGTTGAGGATGCGGTGCTCCCCAGGGGTAGCATATCGGTTCCTGAGGTCCCAGTTCATAAGGGAAGAGTTTCTCTGGGACGCAACTAAGTACACGCTCCCCAGATGCCTGCGTGCAGCTGATGAGGCAGGGGTGGTGCAAAGGGGTACCTCTCCCTCTGCAAAAGGAAGGAGAGAGGCAACTTCTTCACTCCCAAGGGCAGGCAGACTCGTGCACTCCTGTGGGGAGAGCAGGATCTCCAGGCATGCAGTTCTTGAGCCTGGACAGTTTTTAGTCTTTCCTCCTTCTCCCTCCGAGTGGGGAGGAGATTGACCCACACCACCTTGTTTGTTGGAGGGGAAGCAGCCTTTTGAGGGGAAGCAATTGGGCCTTCCGTGGTGATGGGCCCACCAATGCCTGTGCTCTTCCTGACTTTCAGAGGCTTTCTGGCTGGGGTGGTGGGATACAGCAGGCACTTGGGCCCTGCAAGAGGCAGACAGCTGCTGCCAGGAGTCACCTCGCAGCTGGGAGAGACACTTAGAACCTGACCCCTCTCAGCTGAGCAAAGGCCTTCCACAAACGTGGCCCTTCCGGACATTGGCTGAGCCTGCAGCCATCTCTCTGCACAGGAGGAGATGTGTTCCCCCCTCCCGTCTGGCCCTCTGTACTGGATCCAGGGCTCAAGACAGACCTGGAGACACTCTCTACAGTAAAGAAAAACCGGCAGGCTGCACCCGGGCAATCCTCAGCATCAAGGTGCTGACATCTGTGGTTAAGACTCACACAAGACTGGTGAGCAGAGGTCCCAGCCAGCACATCAGTGTCACCAGGCAGGTCCCAGAAGACCTGCTAGGCTCCCCCAGCAACTCTGGCGCTACAGTCTATTTCTGTCTGCAATGGATTAAAAACTGCACAACCCGGGACATAAGCATCTTACCAAAGCCATGAGGCTTGGTCTCCCAAAGAAGACATGAAGCGGCTAAGGAGTCTTCCTTTATTTGTTGATTCCCATACTTCTAGCCCAGACTTCTGGCTGACCTGAGTCTGTCAGCCAGCACACGGCCACAGAGTCCTTTGTCAAGACCACGTGCTATCACTTCTGCTGCAGGAACTCATTTTGTCATCTGCATCCTGCAGAGTAATCCCTTAGCGCTGGAGGCACACTGGTCATCAGCTCTGTCTTTGGCACAGTGTTTTCAGGTTGGAAGGTGGCCTCTCTCAATTGCCTGGCTCTTTCTTCCAGCTGCTTGCTAATGAGACCCAGCTTAGCAGTCTTCTGCTTGAGCCTCTCCACTTCCTCCCACACTTCAGGAGAGTGTGCCTTCCTCAGAAGACAGTTCTCTTCAAGGACTTTGCATCGCCTCTCGAGGTCCTTCAGGACACGCTGGAGGCGGGTATTCTGCTCCAGCAGCCTCATGTAAGCGCTAGCAGGCGGGCAGTCCTCCTGCTGCCCTACGGGCAGAACATCCACCTCTGCCACAGAGCGCCCGCTGCCGGTCCTTCCTTGTAGCAGGGATTCCAAGCAGTGCAGTGCCAAGTCTTGCCCCACAATCTCCAGCAAAACCTCCATGCTGTTCCCTTCCTTCTGGAGGCAAGCACGTTTGAAGTTCTTGCGGGTTTTCTGCTGCCCTTCTCCATTGCGGGAGGATGATGCCATGAGGCTCTCCAAAGAGCAGGGCCCCATGGACTCACTGCTCAGGAGGATCTGCAGATGGTGCCAGGCCGTGGTCCTGGCCCTGGCCTCGTGGCAGGAAGCGGGCTGCTCGCCCTCGAAATGCTCCAAGATGTACTTTAGGAAGAGTCTCCTTTGCAGCAGCAGCAGTTCCTCTTGGAGGCAGATGATGTGGGCGGCCTGCTCGTCATTGGTCTCCCAGCGCAGCTTGCTGAGGATGTCCTGGAGCTTACCATGGGCCTCGCTGCTGCTCCAGGCTCCTCTCACCAGCTCCTTGGCCAGCTGCTGCTGCAGGTCCTGTGCTTGACGGATGGCGTTGCCACGCTGTTGCTGCAGCATCACCTGCACCTCGCACAGCTCAGCCTCCTTCGAGCGCAGCAGCTGGCGGATCTCCAACGCCCGCTGCCGCTGGTTGAGCTCCTGCAGCTGCTGGAGCTCCCGTGCCTGCCGCTGCTCCCATTTGGAATGTAGCCGTTTGGCCAGGAGCTGCCGGTCCCGCTCTGCCGCCTCCTTCAGCTTGTGGGTTTCAGCTGCAAAGTGGCGGTGCAACTCTTGGGAGCGGAGCCGCTCGACCTCCAGCTCAGCCCGCACCCTCTCCAGCTGCCGCCTGTGCTCATCCTTCAGTGCCAAGCTGCAGCAGGGCGTGGGGTGGCTGCGCACCACAGGCCCCCGTCCCGCACCACGCCGGCTCATGGCTGCAGGGATGGCAACCAAACGCTGCCACCAAGCACCACCGATGTTGTGTGGCACTCCGTCTCAGCAGCTGCTGCCTCCCTTGACGCGCCACGCAGCAGCAGAGACAGCGTCTGCAGTCAGCCATGGGTGGGCGAGTAGGGCCCTATACACGTCCTGGCCCCAACACACAAAGGAGGGGTGGGGCCACATGGCCTTATATGGTATGTCCTGGCCCTGAGCAGACTAAATTTAGAAAAAACGTGTGAAAACTAGGTTCCTGCTGGATGGTGCTTTACTTCCCTTCTCCCTCTCAACAGTTCTTCAGATGAGAAGCTGGATAGGAATGAAATACCTCTTTAATATAAAACCGGGGGTTTATGGGCCTTCTTAAACATAGGAACTGGACGTGAAAACAATCGTTGGTCATCTAATGCTGTCTCCTGTGCATGTGCAGTTCTTTTCACAGCCTTCCCGAGTCCTTTTGACAAGTCTGCCTTTGAACGTCGGGAGACCTTTTGGTTATTTCAGTTGAAAATGACACCTTCTGGGGAGTAAGAGCTGCCAGTTTTCTTCTCCACGCTCTCACAGTCCATTGCCATGTTATATCACCCTGCGGCCATGTCACCTCCTGGGGCGCCGTGGGTCAGGAACGGTGATCCTGGGCCTCATACCTTTTCTGCCGTTTTACCACTACTTCTTCCAGGATTTTGTGCTGCCTAAGCTTTTCCCCAAGCTCTGTTGCCTGCTGGTTAACTGACAAAACCCTTGGTTAGGGAGGCTTGACCTCTCCTCTGTCCTCTCCGGTGTGCTCCTTTGCTGAGCTTGGGCAAGCACTCCAGGTCTGCCTGGCTGCAGAAGCAAGCTGTGCACAACTGGTACAGTCAGCGCAGGAGGTTTATTGCCTCCTGAATGAATTGAATGGATGAATATGTCAGTGGACGGAGCTACAAACACCTAAGAGTTCTTTTCCAGGCAAGCCAGAGCTGGATGAGAGCCTCTGTAAGCAGTGAGGCTGTCACCAGTGGTTGGAGGGAGGTGAACCTTCCCCATACTCAGCATGGGTGAGGCCACACCGGGAGCACTGTGTCCACTTCTGGGCTCCCCAGTACAAGAGAGACAGGGACATACTAGAGAGAGTCCATCAAAGGGCCACAAAGACGATGAAGGCACTGGAGCACCTGTCCTGTGAGGAAAGGCTGGGAGCGCTGGGACTGCTCAGCCTGGAGAAGAGAAGGCTCGGCGGGGACCTCATCAATGCGTATCAATACCCAAAGGGAGAGCGCAAAGAGGGCGGAGCCAGGCTCCTCCCAGCAGTCCCCAGTGCAGGACCAGAGGCAATGGGCACAAACTGAAACACAGGAGGTTCCCCCTGGACATCAGAAAATGCTTCTTTACTGCATGGGTGATGGAGCCCTGGCAGAGGTTGCCCGGGAAGGTTGTGGAGGCTCCACCCTGGAGACCCACAAAAGCCATCTGGACACGTGCTGGGCAACCAGCTCTGGGAGTCGCTGCCTGAGTTTGACCTTTCTGAACCACCCTTTGAGGTCTCTGTCTCTGAGACTGTAGATGAGGGGACTGCTTCAAAATGTTGAGACAGGTTAGAAAAGAGAGCCTATTTTGTTCAGGTTTCCTATTCTGATAGCATCTGGTGAGCAATACCCCATGCTCCTGTTCCGTCGCCAGCTATAACACCAAACAAGGATCAGACAAGAGCAGCAGGTGTAAACACCTTTTGCTGAAAGAGGTTTTCCGAACGGAGGAAAGGATGTGACTTGTACGATGCCAGAAATCGTAGAAATGTGAAGAGAGCATCTCATCACATCTGCGGTGAACTCTGCACTGTGGCCAGTGTAGTATTGTGATAAATGATTTAGTCCCCAACAGGATTCCAATTTCAGTTTACAATTTATTAAACGAATAGAGGCAAGCAAACAGCGCTGGGTGCGCCGGGAGTCTCCGCTCCACCAAGACGCACGCGGTACAGTTCCTGTTCCTGGTTTATATCCTGTCTGCTAATACATATTCATGAATAGGCGTGTCTTCTTCGGCGCATGCCCTCTTCTCCTTCTAGAGTCTTCTCGAATCTTCCTCAGCGTGCCCCCAGGATGACCCCAAACTTTATGCATGCACTTTACAAGTTTCTCTTTACACAATACTATGCGGTGAGGGGTCAAACTGGTTTGAGCTGATATACCAGCAAAGTAGTTTAAGTTTGTCCTGTAAAATACCCCTTTTTATGGTGCAGGAGAAATCCATAAACGTACAGAAGGTTATTACACTTCATCACACGAATCAGATGAACATATTTCACAGTATCATCACAGGAACGACTGAAGATTAGCAGGAGATTACAAAAGAATTGGGAAATGTCAGTAGCAACGTAAAAAGTCAGCTAGGAGAGAAACACTCGGTGAGGATACTGTAACCAAGGTGCTAGGGAATTAAAATAAAATAGGGTTAGAAAATAGGTTTGTGAATTTGTAGCAAGTTGTAACTTGCTACATAAGAACATTATGCACCAGCAATGCTGCTCGAGGACCCACCTAAGCCTTCCCATCTTGAGTTAATTGTCGAGGAGTTAAGTGGAACATGGTGATCATGGTATTATGTTTTGTTCTAATAACAAGTAGTCAGAAAGAAGGAACACCTTGGTCAGTTCTACGGTGCGGTGGGTAGGTAATTATTCATTCTATAGTCTTGTCTTAAAACAAAGGACTGTGGGGTGAATGATTGCATGTTGGACCGAGAGCCCGTGAAGATATATATAGTGTTGCCAAGTTTAAGTGAACTTTGTAGGAAAGGTAATTCCGGCAGGGGGAGATCGCGACCACCGACTCAGAGACCACCCACTCAAGAAACCCTCCGACTCAAAAGATTAAGGAAGTAAAATCTCAAGAAATTATAGTGAGCATGCGTGGTCATTTACATGGTAGGCGAGGAATATTTAACCAATCATTGTATGGAAGCTTGATGAATATGTATTAATCTTGCCTATAAATGTTTGATTTTTGAACTGATCGACGAACATGATTTAGGAGGAGCTGTCCCCCATGTTCCCGGCGCCGTGAATGAAGAATGCCTGCCTTTTAACACTACATTGGTGTTACGAGGTTTATTCCCGATTTCGGTGACAATACTAGCCTTGGGTTTTCTTAGCCGGCTCCGAGCTTAAAGCAGAAAGCGGCATTTCCTACTGCGCTGCAGGGGAGAAGTTTCCATATTGCTAAAAAGCAAGCGTAACACACTCCTGCCTGGACATAACATTCCCCCCAAGCCAAAACTCTCAAGCTGTAAAACTTCTGTGCAGCCCCTGCAGAAAGGGGCCTCCCACTGTTCTGAAAGCTGGCAGGGGGAGAAGGCCATCAGGCAGGAGAAGTAGCCCAGAAGGTGTCCATGGAAGGTTGGAGATGGTGGTCAGCCAGCACCAGTGCCAGGATGAGGAGTTCCTGATCATGGTCACAAAACAGACGACGAGAAAAACAGCAAGACGGCAATCTCCATTTCCGAAAGGTTCCCAAATCCTACAAGGGCAAACTCAGTGGCAAATGCTTAATTTTCTTTTCCCTCTTTTCTGCATGAGCTCTTCCTGTTTGGTAGGAGGAAGAGAAGAGATGAAGCGACAAACAAGGCAACTTGTGTTAAGCTTGAGTAAACCTCAGCCATGTAACATTGCCAAGTGAGAGAGGCAGGGCTCTGGAGTGCACTGAAGGCAACGGAAGGTCCTGGAGGCACGCCGGGACGTGTGGGCACAGGGCTCTGGGACAGCTGGAGAGCAACAGGGAGGTCTCCAGGGCACATGAGGGCAAATGTGGGGCTTGGGGCACCCCAAGAGGACCCAGGGGCGAGTGGGCTTTGTGCGCCCACAAAGGGATACCCTGCCCCTCCCGGCCTGGGTGGCGGATCACAATGGTGCCCTTTGTGACCCGCCTCTGTGACAGCCCGTGGCGCTGCATATGGTCAAGGCAGCCACAGCCCACAGTGTCCGGCAGGACGGCGACGGGACAGGGCGGGAGCGTGGTGCTGGCGAGGAGCCCCTGAGCACAGCCCACGTCTTTCCCCACCACCCCCGGCAGCCCCGCCGCGCCGAGGCATTTCACCAAAAGTTCCCCTTTCCCCATCCCTACCCCTTTCCTCCGTCCTTCAGGATGGCGGAGAGACCCCCCAGACGCCCCAGAGTGGCCTGGGAGGAGAAGAGGGCTCCCCAGGAGAGCAGCTCTCCACCGGAACCCCACGAGGTGTGCGTGCCCGAGCTGCTGCAGACCAGTAAGTGGGGGGCCCCACCGGGCTGGGATGTGGGCAGCAAGAGGCAGCTGGCCTGGCAGCAGGGGGGAGGGAGGGGGTCGGTGTGGGATGGGGACCCTTCCAGCCTGTCTGCAAGCGAGTTCCTAAGCCCGCTGGACTCATGGCTTTCCACGCCGCACTGCGCTCCAGCATCACAGCCCATCGCCGGGCACCCTCCAGCCCAGACACCCACCAGGAGACTTGTGCACGGGGAGCGGGCACGGGGCTAGACGGAGGGCATAGCTCCGTCCTCGCCTCGTGTTTGCCTTCGGCACCACTCCACAGCCGTGCCGGCTCTCCTGCTTTACTAGGTGCCTCCTGTGCTGCATCCAGCTGCCTGGCTCTGTACGGAAAGGAAAAAGAATCCATACAGTTCGTGCAGGCTTTTCTAAAGAGCTCAGCAAAGGTAACGGCGGCCATTTCCCCGGTAGCTGTGCCTGCGTCTCCCGACGGGGCCGCCGCCGGCTCTGGTGCCTGCTGCTGGGGCTGCTGGGGGGCTGCTGGCTGGGCAGAGCTGCTCCCCCCAGGCCTCCTGCACAGCACTGCGGCCCAAGTGCTCCAGTCCTGCTGGCCATGTGTCTACCTTCTCACGCTCCCCGTCTGTCTGTCTGTCTGTCTCCCGGCTGACAGGAGGAGGCCAACAGGGTGCGATTCCTAGAGACCATCTGCACCCTGTGCGAAGCAGCGAGGCGTGAGGGCTTGACACAGGGCCTGAATGCGTTCTGCCACAGACTTGAGGTGGCGGAGAATATCAAGGTGAGGGGATACTCAGCCAGGCTGGGGAGCGGGGCAAGGTCCCCGGGCACCGGCACACTGTGAGGACAGTGCACGGGCAGGGGGAGGGCAGGGGCAAGCGTGCCTGGACACTGAACTGCCCCGAGGGGCCGGCTCTGCTGGCACTGGGTGCTGGGGGCTGCCAGCTCCCATCCGGGTTGTGCTCTGCAGGTGCTGCTGGAAGAGGAGCCCAGGGATCACCTGCACACGGCAGTGCGGCAGCAAGCCATGCTTGCCATCGCCGCCTTGAGGTACCTGCCCAGCCCCTGGTTTGGCTGGCATTTCTCCACAGCCCATGGCCCTGGGCCTGGCCGGGGGCATCCCCCGTTGCGGCAGAGTCCAGTGGTGCCGTCAGAGGGCCTCTGCTTTGCCCTTCTGGCAGCTTGTTGGGAGGGCGCAGGGGAGGGCAGAGGGATGCTGCAGATCCCCGCCATGTCTCGGCTCTTCCCCACAGCGGGAAGCGGAAGGCTTGCCTGCCACGTCTGTCCTTTGGCCCAGCCCATGCCGGGGAGGGAGGAGGTGCCTCCTGGCAGGGTTCCCCACACACCCTCCATCCCTCTCAGGGACCCCTGCTCCGCAGGCCCTGGAGGGACCAGCCGGGGTGATGCACAGCTGCAAGGCACTGAGGCACTGCTCCCAGCATCAGTGCCTGGCAGGCCCCTCCCTCTCTTTGCAGCAAAGTGCAGATGGTGCTGGAGGGAAAGAAGAAAAGCCTCTTGCAGGCCTGCTTCAGGAGTGTCTTCTTGCTTCCTCCAAAAACGGACGTGGAGGACAATGACAATAGTCTCTACTTTGAGGTAAGTGCTGGCTGAGCTACAGGAGCCCCCCGGGCCCTCTGGGCTGCTCCCTGGCTGCCGCGTGCTCAGAGACAACCAGAGATCCAAGGCAGGGCAGGGTCTCGCCTTTGCTTTCCCACCCTCAGCCCTTCGTCCCCTTCCCGTGGGCCTGGCCATGTGCAGTGCCGCAGGCTGCTCTGCCCACGGCAGCTTGTCTGCCCCGAGGCCTTCCCTGGGCAGTGTGAGGCAGTGTGGGTGTCCTCCCTTGGCGTGGGGAGTTCAGATCCGTCTCCGGGGTGAGAGGGACTGCGGAAAGACTGCCACAATGCTTGGTCCTCCCCTTGCAGACCCTGGATGCCATGGACACCATGCTGCAGGCGTTGGTGCTCAGCTCTCCTGCCTCCAGCTTCACGGAGCTGCAGACAATCTTCCAGGTCTGGCCTTGGCAAAGAGTGGGGTTCACAGGGGCTGTTCCTCAGCCTGGAGGGAAGGGAGTGTCCACTCTTGAGTGGACGGTCCCCACCCCAGGGCCATGCACAGTGCACACTGTGGGGAGGGTGCCCAGCTCCCTTGGGGCAGCCAGGGGTGGCCCACTGTGCTCTTCTGGGAGCCCGGCGTCCCCTGGTTGCAGGCAACGTGACCTCCCCTCTGCAGCCTCCCCCTGTGTCATGGCAAAGCCTTGCCCATGGCATTGCTGGGCCAGCTCTGGCCTCAGAGCTTTCCTTGCACCAGAGCAGTGGGAGGCATTTGACCCCTCTCCTTCAGGCACTGCAGCGGTGGCAGCCGGTGCTGCTCTTCCTGTGCCCTGCCGTCCCTCGTACTTTTGCCCCCAGATCTGAGCGGGACAGAGACCCACCGGGACCTGCCTGTCCTGCACCGGGAGCCCAGCCCTGAAGCTCTGCACTCCTGGCTTCCCAGGGGGCCGTATCCCCATTCCCCGAACGGCAGACCCCCTAAGGCAGGCTCCTGCCCAAAAGCTCAGTCTTCATGGAGAGGGGACACAGGGCTCCCAGGGGAGGGGACACAGGGCTGTGTTCTCAGGGAGGGCAGGGAAAGGAGCAGACGCTGCCCTGGGGCTGGCATCTGCCTACCTGCCTGGCCACAAGGACTGTGCGAGCCTAGCCAGGACTTCAGCAGCACTGCTTCCGCTGGCACAGGCGCCAGCTCCCGGGGCACATCAGGAGTTTCTCTCCTGCCAGATGCTGCTGACCTTCACCAACTGCCAGAGCGCAGCTGCGTGTGAGCGGGCCGTGGGGAGGATTGGGAGGCTGAGCGATTTGCTGGCCAGCTGTTCCTCAGTGCAGGTAAGGAGCCAGGCACCCTCCAGCCAGGCTCTCTCCCCTTCCCTGCGCACGGGAGCAGCCTGCAGCTCACAGATGCCTGCGAGGCAAGCCTGGGCACCAGCTGAGGCATTCAGCAAGGCTCTGTCCTGGAGCAAGGGTCTTGGTTTCTTTCTTTTTCCCCATGGTCTTCTCCGCCCAGATGCCCCTCTGCCAGGAGCCATCTCTGCCCCCAGTCCTGTGCAGGACAGGACTGCCCAAGGAGCATGGCGGGAGCCCAGGCCTGGCAGCTCTCCCTGCCCTGCTGCCCAGCTAGCTGCTTTGGGAGGGCCCTCCAAAGCGCCAGCTCACCGGGCATCCTTCCCCAGGCAGACTCTTGGGCTCAGGCCTTTGGTCGCAGCTGCTGCCCCTCAGCCCTTTTCCCTGTCGTGCCTCCCTCGCCCAGGTCTGGAGCACCTTTGTCGGACGCGATGACAGCCCTGCCTGCCACAGAGAGATGCCTATCCCCATCCTGGGACAGCTGCTGGGACGACTCATCCTTTGCTGCTCTTGCAAGAACTGGGAGATCAGATGGGGGGCTTTGGATGCTCTTCATTACCTCTTCAGATTCATCCTGCAGCAAAAATGTAAGAGAAGCTGCGGTGGATGGCGTCCCCCCACACACAGACATCTCCTCATATGCCTGCTTGTTTCCCCGCGTATTGCAACGGGCCCTTCTTGTGCTTGCTCGAGGCTGTCCATGAAAGTCTGCCAGCTTCCCTGACCTGCTCTGCCCCTCACAGCTGCTTCCCCTCGCATCACAGCTCTCATTTTGCTGCAGAAGCTGATCGCTCACCAGAAGTCCAGGACCTGTTTGTGGCTGCTCTCCTTCCCCACTCCCCTCAGGTCCTCTCAGAGCCCGGCTGTTTCATGGTCCCCACAGACAAAGTTATCACCGATTACCACGTCCCCAAAATAATTCTGCCCTACTGGAGAACAGCAGATCCAGCTGTGCATCACCCCGGCTGGTCCCTCCAGTGCCTGCAGAAAGAAGCTGTCCCTGACGCCCTCCAGAAATCTCCCTGACTGCTTGCCTCCCGCCATCTTGCAAGCAGGCCTCGGGGAAGTTAAAGAGCCCGAGGAGAATCAGGGCATGTGACACGGAGACTTCCCCACATGCTTTCAGAAAGACTTCATTCACACCCTCTCTCTGAGCAGGGAGGTCTGCAACACACTGCCACCATGATGTCGCCAGCACTGCCTCTCCTCAGCCCCTGACCCACGTGCTCTCTCTCACACTCTCCATTGTCCCCTCTCAGAGCTGCTCCTTCAAATACAGGGCACCCCCCCGCCCCTCTTCCCCGTCTCTCCCAAACAGCCGCCCCCCTCGCCTCAGTTATTCCAACAACGTTGTAGTTGTGCGACTGCACGCAGAGCTCCAGTTCCTTTGAGTTTCCCAGGCCATGAGCGTTTGCACACGTACGCTTGAGGCAGGTGGCTCTCATGCTTCTCCAGCATCCCTGGGGTCCCTCTTGTTCCCTCCGCCTGTCACCCTTTGCTTTACACCCCTGCCCACCACCTCCTCCCCGACTGTGGGTCGTGACCTCCCTCCTCAGCCATTCCTAGCTCAAAGCGCTTCGCACCATTTGGTCAGCTTGCTGGCAGAGACGACAGCTGTTTCCTACCGACTCTTCCATGATCCCCTCCTGTTTAGGCACGACGCTGCCAGTGTGTAATCCCGCGTGTCCACAGCATCGCAGGGAATGGGAAGCTGAGAACACCTCCTGGCTTACTTTGCCCAGCACCAGCAACATTGCCACGGTAATGAGCTCCTCCCTCGCTGCGCCTCTTGTCCGTGGCATCAGCCGCAGACTTGTGTGCGCAAAGGGATGCAGAGTCAGTGGGGCTGGCATAGCCTCCTCCCTGTCCCCGGTGAGAGGGTTGCCGCGGTCCCCGAGCAGGGACTGAAGAGGGCTGCACTGCAGTGCCCGAGCCGCGGCTCCAGCCCTCCCGGGCACCAGCAAGGCCTGGTTCTCTCTAGGGCCAGAACACTGTGCCCACGACCCCAAGCCTCCTCCCTCACCCTGAGGGCCCTCTCCTCTCCTGCTCCCCTGTGCAGCCATGGCAGGCCCTGCTTCCAGCTTTCCTGCGGGCACTGTTGCCAGCGCCGTGGGCCCATCTCTCGCCAGAGCTGCTCTCGCTGCTCAACTAAGCAGCACCATCAGGGCACTCGGTGGGACATGTCTTCCCTGCCTTCCTTCCTCCCGTAGGCTTTTGGAAAATATCTCCAGCCTTCTGAGAAGACTGACATCGTCCTCGTGGCCATTGAGGCCATGAGAGACTCAAGCGCCTATGACAAGGAGAAGGCGAGCAGCATCCTGCATGTGGCCATGAGAGAACCCGCCTCCTGGCTGGCGGAGGTAAGCGGCCTGTGGCTGCCCTGCCCTTGAGCCCGTTCAAGGCAAGGTTCCTCCCTCCATCCCTCCCTCCCTAAGCCAGGTGCCTCAGGCACCTTGAAGCCATTTGAAGCCAGCAGAGTAGGATGGGAAGGGCAGCAGCTTCAGAGGCAGCTGAAGCAATGGCTGCACTCCTGTGGCAGCACCATCCTCGCCTGTGTGCCCTGCAGGTGCCAAACATCGTCAGGGGTGTCTATGAACACATGGAGTGCATCCGCACGGCATCAGCCCGGCACAGCCTGGACTTGCTGCTTCTGCTGATGACCAACCAGTGCCCCGGGGAAGTGGTCACGAGCCTGTTGAAGCTCATGCCTCCATCATGTGACAGGTACCGACCCCAACAGCCCCCGTGGGCTTGTTCCATGTGTGGAGAGGGGCCAGGAGACTTTCTGGCTCCCAGAGCCACGGAAAACCGCAGGACATCCCCGAGGAGCAGGGCCCTGCACCCCACCATACTTTCCAGCACTGGTAGATCGGCCAGGCCGGCAGTAGCGAAAGCTGGCCAAGCCAGCCCAGAGTCCCCGCCACGAGGTCCCTCCCTGCCCCACGGGGAATGCTACCTCAGCCCTCTCCTGCTTGCCCAGGCAGGGAGCCAGGCACTCCAAATGAGAGCTCGGGAAGGGTCGGGGCTGCAGGACAGCCTGCGTCCTGCGGGGCTGGCCCAGGCACGGTGTGGTGGCCAAGGCAGCCCTGCTGACAGAGCGCTCTGGGCCTGCAGTGCTGCTTGGGCCATGTGGGAGGTGATGCTTTCCCAGCCCCACACCGTGGAGAAGGTCTTGGGGGAGCTGCTCAGCAAGCTCCAGGACCAGCAGCTGCGCAGGACGTTCAGCTCCGACACAGAGGACGCCTGCATCCATCACTTGGCTGTGAGTGACCAGACCAGTCCTTGCTCACCCTCAGGGCTGTGCCTGTTTGCCTCTGCAGGCAAACAGGCACAGCCCTCTCCCCTCCAGTCTGCCCCCAAACAGTCACCTCCTGCGGGACACACGGACACAGCCCCTTAGGGCCAGCAGGGACCTGCCCAGCACCAGGTTCCCCTGCGCCAGCCATGCAGGGCCACCCTACGCTGCTTGGGCCCCGGTGCACAAGCATGAAGCCCAGGCAGCTCCTGCCTGCCCAGGCAGTGCTCTGCTTCCCACCTGCCTGCATCCCCCTGACCTGCTCTGCAGACTGCAAACGTGGGGCAGGGCAAGGGCTGTGGCAGGGGCAGAGACATGGCCTCTGTACCGGCTGAGCAGGCTGCAAGGCTGGGCACAGGAGACACTCGCCACCACTCGCGTGCCGTGCCTCCTTTGTGCCACCTCTTTGTGCCTCTCGGTCGCTCCTCAGAGGCGTTGAGAGGAGGAGGCTGCCGATGCTCAGAGGACAGGAGGAGCCGGCACAGACAACCATGTGGTGGCTTGGCCTGGGCTGGAAGTCAGGAGGTGGGGTGATGGCTCCAAATGCCCTCGCTGTCCCCTTCATGGGCCCCAGGGTCCTTCAGGCTCAGACCTTGCTGCTGCAGCGCAAGGAGAAAGCTCCCTCAGCCCCTGCAGGAGCTCTCGCTCCTGGCACATCCCCATGGTGCCAGGCAGGAGTTGCTGCTCCGCACCGAGGCAAGCCGTTGCCAAACTGCCTCAGTCGAGGGAGCACTGTCCCCAGAAGAAGCGTCCTGCTGAGAGGCGGAGGATGAGCCAGGGCCCGGGCCCAGCAGGTGCTACAGGCTGACTCTGGGGCCTGGAGCAGTGGGCCTCTGTCATGAAGGGCTCGCAGCTTGCTCGTTGCCAGCTTGCCGTGGGGGTCCGCAGCGTGCTGCCATGGAGGGGCCTGGTGGCTGCCTGGGGAGCTTTGCAGGCCCTGTGGGCTACCAACCCATCTGCTGCCTGTCTGGGCCAGCTGGAAAAGGGGGTGGCTGAGCAGGGGACATGGAGCCTTTGTTCTCCTGCCCTAGCTTCCCTACCCCCTGCTATCCCCGTGTCCAGAGACGCCCACCAGAGCGCCCATGGCCACCGCCCGCCAGGCGGCTGCCGCAGGGATTCCTGTGCCACCACTTGCCAGGAAGCCGGGCGGGAGGCTGGTGCCTAGTGGCCAGAGCATTTTTGCCAGGGTGCTCTTTCAGCGCTTCACAAAAAGGAAATTCTGTGCTCCATACAGGCAAGTAAAATGCTGGTCCTGCTGCTGGACATCATGGAGACCCAGCAGAATGCCAACACTGACAACAAGATGAAGGCCCTGCTTGTCTTCAGAAACGTGCTGGGTCACATGAAGAGGGAGGAGGCCAGCCCCACCGCTCTGCAGCTGGCGGAGAAGCTCCTGCCGCTCTTTGATGACGTAAGGCTGCTGTGGGAGCCGGAGCCCCACTGATGGGCCCTCTGCAAGGACAACTGCCCATCAGCCCAGCCCCGTGGCAGCACTTGGGCAGGCCTCTTCCCCTCCTCATGCCCCTGGGCTCTTGTGGGGATGGCTTCTGGGCTCTGCAGCCCAGCACCGCTTCTCCCTGGCAGGCTGATGCCTCCGGGCGACCCAAGCCCCCCGTGCTGGGGCCCAGCCCAGCCCCCGTTGAAAGCATCTGCAGGCCAAGAGCCGCTCTCAGATGCGCGAGGCCTGCCCCAGCAGCGCTGCCAGGCAGGACCGGATGTTCTTGCCTGATGGAAACCTCTTGCGTGGCCCTTCATGGGCCCGGGGCCATTCTCCTGTGTGCAGGACCTGACTCCAGAGCCCCTCCCCTCCCGTCAGCCACGCTAACACCCTTGCTCCGGGAGCGGCTGTTGCTCAGGTCCTCCTGTCCTCCTCCTGTCCTGCCAGGAGTCCAGCCAGCTGCGAGAGCTCTCCATCTGCCTCTTCAAAGACGTGATGCAGCTGGTGGTGGGGAACGACGAGCAGCAGATGAAGAAGAACGTGCAGAGAAGCCTGCTCCCACTGTTCTTCCACATGAGTGACCAGACCGAGAGCGTGGCCAAGGTACAGCTTGCAAAGCTGCCCAGTGATGCGAGGAAGGGCGTGCTGGCACCGCAGGGGTGGCCTGGGCATCAGGGAGGGGCAAGGGCTGCTGGCAGCTGGACTCTTGGAGCCTGTGTCACCTCAGGGTCCAGCTGCCTGAGACTCTGAGGACAGGGCAGAGCTCCCCTCTTTCTCTGCACCGGTCCCACCACGGCCTTCCTCCTCCCTCTGTGCCTCCTGCTGCAGAGGAGGACAGGGAGGTGGGGTCCCCTCCCATCCCGCCTCCTCCAGCGCACCCCAGAGGAAGGGTCCTAGCACACCCGGCGCAAGGAGGGGCGGAGAAGCTGGCGCAAACATTTCCCACACCTGCCCCCCAGCAGGGCTCAGCAGCAGCCCATGGCCACCAAGGCCTGAACACGAGCGTCCCTCGAGGCTTCCCAGCTGTCCCTGCAGGTGTTTGGAGGCCAGGGCTTTGAGCCCTGGTCCCTGTCCCACAGTCCTTGGCCACAATCCCACCAAGCCCTGTCCCGCTCTGCAGGCCTCTCAGAAAGCCCTCCTCGTTGCTGCAAAGCTGCTGAAGTGGAAACAGCTCAAGCACCGGACGCAGGCACAGCAGACAGGGAGAATTGGGGAGTGCTTGGTGAGGACCACCCCCAAGCCCCGGGCCCGGGCTGGACGAGGGCTGCCCCCTGTGCCTCGCCAGCCCTGCTCCGGCCTGGAGCCTGCCGACTGGAGCTGCACCCTCCTTCCTTGCTCTGAGCACAGAGCCCCCGGGGGCTCTTCTCCAGGCCCCTCTCCCCTCCCCTCCCCACCGTCAGGATGTTAAAGGAGACCCTAGCCCAGCTGGGCCCAGGCAGTGGGGCAGAGAGCTCTCAGGGCCTCCAGACCCCGCTCTGCCTGCGGCTGTCTCTGAAGCTCGGCCCCACAGCGCTGCTGGCTGGGAGACGGGAATGGCCTGCGGTGCAAGGGGGATAGGGGTGCTGGGAGGAGGGACCGGCTGGGCTGACTGGGGAGGGTCTGTGCCAGCCCCATTTCCATTTGTGCTCTCTCCAGCTGGTGCGGGACAGGAACAGAGCTGAAGAATACCTGAGTCAGAGCCTGCCGTACTTGAAGGATGCTCAGGTCACCTTGCGAGAGGCGGCCGTGAGGTTCATTGGTGAGCCACAGCCCCCGGGGTCCCCCTTTTGGCAGCCTGGCCCCAGTCCCAGCTGCTGCTTTGGCAGCAAGGGGCAGCCCTGTGGCTGCCAGAGCCCCGACTGCCCCGCGCAGGGCCTGGGCAGCCAGGGGCTCTGTGCCTCCCTCTCCCAGCCCTGCCCATGCAGGTGGGCTTGGTGGCAGCCTTGCTCAGTCCCACCCTGCCTCGGGTACTGTCCTTCCCTGGGGTCCTCCTGCTGAGGGGGAGGAGGGTGTGCAGCCGAACCGGCAGAGCCGGGAGCTGTGCTGCTGGGAGCGTGCTGGGGAGCGGGAGGTCTGACGGAGCGCTGTGCCTAGGGCTTGCCGTGCGGCACCTGAGGGACCAAAGCGAGGAGAGGCTGGCTGAGATCTGCAACGGTGAGTAAGGGGCAGCGCTGTGTGTGCCGGGGCTGGTGGAGCAGGGGACAGAGCGTGGGCAGTGTGCTGCTATGCCTTGCTCTGCCCCGCCCCGGGGAAACGCTTCGAGGAGGGCATAGTAACATCTCAGGGGCAGTTGGGGCATTCCTGAGCAGCAGCTGCCAGCTGATCCATTTGTCCCACCTGCTCCATTTGTCCCACCTGCTCCTCTCGGCCAGGGAAAGAGACAGGTGGGGCTGGCATGGTCTGGAGCAGATGCCTGGGCGGGGCTCTGCAGACAGGTGGCTTTCAGCTCTGTTATCTTTCCTTCTGTTGCAGCCCTCCAGCTTTTGGAGAAAGACCCCGAAGCCTCAGTCTCGTCCCTGGCAGCTGAGACCGTGCTGACCCTGAGATCTCCAAGGGAGCAGCCAACATCAGGATGGACCCTGTGGGCACTGTGCTGCTGGCCCTGCAAAGCCAGGCAGAAGCGAAGGTCTCTTCAAGAAAGTGGCTCTTTTTGATTAAAGCTGGAACCACAAGGCCAAGGCCATAGTATCCTTCACACGGGAACCACCCTGAGCAGACAGAGTTGTTCCGGCCTCTACCACTGTGTGCAGGACAGCTCACCCCTCAGCACACCCTGGCCCCATTACTGTTTTAGAATGTCAGTGAACTCTGCCTGTTCACCTCCTCTGGGAGTCTTTACTCTAGGCAGGCAGAGGGCAAAAGGCAAAAGGCAGATCCCAAAGGGTCCAGGATTGTCCTGAGAGCTGCCTGATGCCCAGGCTTTGCAGCAGCCCGCGGCAGCACAGCGCACACTGCCCCAGGGTGTCCGTGCAACAAAGCCCCAGCTGCCCTGCTGGACTGCCAGTCCTGGAGGTTTCATGCTGGTGTTCAGACGTGGCCGGCCACATCTGGCATGCTCTGGGCTTGCCCATCCTTGCCCATGAGCCAGGGGAGAAGTTTCCCTGTGGAGAGGGAAGAGCTGTGCCCCCAGGGGCACCCTGCCCCACCTCTTCTGGGCTGCTAGGGCTGTGCTGCCAGCCCTTTGGGCAGTGGGCTGCTCTGGCCTTCTCCTGCCACAACAGCAGCAGCTGTCACCTGCCCCCGACACGTCCTGCTCGCCGATGCGACAGCATTGGCCAGAGCCCAAAGGCCACCGTTTCCCCAGCAGCTGCCAGGGATGAGCAGAGCACTGCATCCACAGGACAGGGCCAGGCCGAGCCCGGGGCCATCAGCCAGGCTGTGGGGCCAGGGTGCGCCACGCTCCCACAGCCACCTCCCCAAGGGCTGGGAGGAGGGAGAACACCAAATCCCCAGCAGGAGAGAGCTCCTCACCGCCCCTGGCCAGCAGCTCCCCGCTCTGGGGCCAAGCCCGGGCCGTCCCCGAGAGTCCCCGGGAAACCTCTCCACCCTGCTCCGCACCCAGCACCCTGCGATACAGGGGCACGGTGCTGAAGGACAGATGTGAGCCGGCCGGGGGCACACAGCCAGGATGGGCCGCAAGAAGGGTAACCCCAGCTTCAGCCGCACTGTGGGCCGCCGGCCACTCTGGCAGGACCACAGCAGCCATGGCCGTCACATCCCATAGCCCGGGCCGCTGCTGCCAGGGCCCTCGGGCAGTGTTGTCCCTGCTCGGGGCCCAGAGAGACGAGGACCCGCACCAGGACACGGCCCCTGTGCCCCTTCAGTCTTTCAGGGCTGAGCCCTGGAGCTGCACTGCAGGAGACGCCCAAGCACTGCAGGGATGGTCCCCCCCGGCAGCCCAGGGCTGACAGCCTGGCCCAGGTAGGCCAGGAGACAGAGCTGGGAATGGCACCCGCTGTTTTGGTTTAAGCCCAGCCGGCAGCTCAGCACCACACAGCCGCTCGCTCGCTCCCCACTCAGGGGGATGGGGGAGAGAATCAGAAAGTTAAAGGGAGAAAACTCGTGGGCTGAGAGAAAGACAGTTTAATAGGTAAAGCAAAAGCCGTGCGTACAAACAAAGCAAAACGAGGAATTCCTTCGCTACTTCCCATTGGCAGGTAGGTGTTCAGCCATCTCCAGGGAAACAGGGCTCCATCACGCGTAACAGTTACTTGGGAAGACAAGCACTGTAACTCCAGACTTCCCCCCTTCCTCCTTCCTCCCCCAGCTTTTATTGCTGTGCTCAGCGTCGACACCCTGTGACGTAGAACATCGCGGTGGTCAGTTGAGGTCAGCTGTCCCAGCTGTGTCCCCTGCCAGCTTCTTGGGCACCCCCAGGCTCCTCGCTGGCCGGGCAGCGTGAGCAGCAGCAAAGGCCTGGACGCTGTGTAAGCACTGTGCAGCGATAACGGAAACATCCCTGTTATCAACACTGTTTTCAGCACAAATCCAAAGCATAGCCCCATAGCAGTTACTACGAGGAAAATTAACTCTCTCTCAGCCAAAACCAGCGCCCCCGCCCAGCTGCCGGGATGGGGACTACAGCTGCCCGCATGCCATTGGGGGTGAAGGACTACAGGCGAGCCGAAGAAGGAGGGGTATGAGGCAAAGCCGTGCTCACAAACCCTGTTCCAAAACAACCCGTATGTGCAGTTTCTGAGGCAAAACCGAGGCAGAAGACGGCTTTCTTGGAAGCAGTCATGCTTGTCATGCAGTCATGCAGTCATGTCCATCAAGTGGACAACCCTGAGGGCAATTTTCTGCTGTACCTCGCACAGTTGCAAGTCAAGCAAAATGGCAATGACTCCGTATATCTAAAGCTATAAATAACATATCTGTCCCGGGAATTGTTTCTCCAGTTGTAGACGCAAAGCCTGCTGTTTGTCCTCATCCAGACCTCATCTTAGGCCACCCTTGGTCTATATTTCCAACAAAGGTCACCTCAGGCCAGCTTAATTGGCATAACCGTTACACCCTTTTTGTCGAGAGGCCATGAGTTCCATCTGTTTTCAGCCACTCCATTGGAATGTCTTCTGAGGGTGATCCTTTCACTATACTGAGTCCTCCTCCCATCATTAATGCACCTCCTTAAAAGCCCAGACAGGATTCTTCCACTTGCTACCTGCATTCAAGTTCCCAGGTGAACTCTCCTTCTTGCCAGCAGCGGGATGTTGAATTGCAGGGGGTAGTGCGGCGGAAGGTGACATTGCTGGGGTGTGGTGAGGTCACTTGTGTGCCAGGAAGCTGATTGGTCAGGAGCAACAGGTGGCACGGAGGTGCTCAGTGCCTGCCAGAGACAGCACAGAGCGCAGAGAGCTGAGGGGGCAGAGAAGAGGCAGGTTGGGGGACAGCTGTGGCAGGGGGTGGTGAGGTCACTTCTGGCAGAGATGTTGATAGGGCAGGAGCAGGCATGTGTCTCGGCTATTCCTTGTGAGGTCAACTCTGTCCATGCAAGCCCGCAGCAGCGTTGTGGATGGGCAGTGCTTTTGAGGTCACGTCTTCCTGAGCCCGTGATAGGGGGGCTGATGGCTGGGTGGGTGTTGGTGAGGTCGCTTCAGCTGGAGCTGCCGCTAGGCCAGCAGCAGGCTGGAGGGCCATTGCCAGGCCTCTCCTCTGCACTGTGGCCCATGGTGTCTCCGCCTCCTGCCACCTACCAGGACGAAGAGCCTGGCTGAAGGTCCTGACGAGCTGCGGTGAGCCCTGGAGCCTCCTCCTGCCCAGGCTGAGCCACCCCGTGCCCTCGGCCTCTCCCTGGGTGGTGCGTGCTCCCGCGTCCTCCCCCCGCAGCCCTGGCCACAGAGCTGGCTCCAGCTGGTCTATGTCTGTCCCGTACCGGGGTGAGGAGAATGTGCGGGTGTGGAAGAGATTCAAGCCCTGGCACGATGTCTGTTCTTGAAGGAACGCTGGTGCCATGTTTGAGATGCCCTCTGTGCAGCCCCAGGATACTTCTGGGACATCACCTGTGAGCTACCGTGGCTGCCCTGTCCTCACTGCAGCTCCCCACAGCAGAGCCCAGCTCACCCTAGGTTGCTGCTGAGTGAGTGCATAAGGCACAGAGGCTTGGCCATGCTGTTGGCCTCTTTTGGGGTCTTTCTTTTGGGGCTAGCAGCAACTTTGCATGCTGAATCTGAAAGTCCTTTCATCTCTCCCATAGTCCTGCTGGGCTCACTTGGCTGATGGGGATGCCACGGGTCTGCGGCCAGTGGGCTGAGTGCCCCACGGGGCTGCAGAGGTCCCTGGCAGTGCCGAGACACCTCACTGCTTCTTCCTCAGTGTCCCCCTGCCGCCAATGTGAGCTGCGCTTCCAAATGTCCTGCAGGCTGGGGCTGATCAAGGGAGCAGTGGTGGTTGGTGGGGTTTTGAGAAAAGCCACATCCCAAGCGGAAGCGGTGTGTGCTGAAAGTGGGTGAGGGGAAGGGCCCCTGAAAAGCTGAGGCTGAGTGACCAGGAACGTTGAGGATGCGGTGCTCCCCAGGGGTAGCATATCGGTTCCTGAGGTCCCAGTTCATAAGGGAAGAGTTTCTCTGGGACGCAACTAAGTACACGCTCCCCAGATGCCTGCGTGCAGCTGATGAGGCAGGGGTGGTGCAAAGGGGTACCTCTCCCTCTGCAAAAGGAAGGAGAGAGGCAACTTCTTCACTCCCAAGGGCAGGCAGACTCGTGCACTCCTGTGGGGAGAGCAGGATCTCCAGGCATGCAGTTCTTGAGCCTGGACAGTTTTTAGTCTTTCCTCCTTCTCCCTCCGAGTGGGGAGGAGATTGACCCACACCACCTTGTTTTTTGGAGGGGAAGCAGCCTTTTGAGGGGAAGCAATTGGGCCTTCCGTGGTGATGGGCCCACCAATGCCTGTGCTCTTCCTGACTTTCAGAGGCTTTCTGGCTGGGGTGGTGGGATACAGCAGGCACTTGGGCCCTGCAAGAGGCAGACAGCTGCTGCCTGGAGTCACCTCGCAGCTGGGAGAGACACTTAGAACCTGACCGCTATCAGCTGAGCAAAGGCCTTCCACAAACGTGGCCCTTCCGGACATTGGCTGAGCCTGCAGCCATCTCTCTGCACAGGAGGAGATGTGTTCCCCCCTCCCGTCTGGCCCTCTGTACTGGATCCAGGGCTCAAGACAGACCTGGAGACACTCTCTACAGTAAAGAAAAACCGGCAGGCTGCACCCGGGCAATCCTCAGCATCAAGGTGCTGACATCTGTGGTTAAAACTCACACAAGACTGGTGAGCAGAGGTCCCAGCCAGCACATCAGTGTCACCAGGCAGGTCCCAGAAGACCTGCTAGGCTCCCCCAGCAACTCTGGCGCTACAGTCTATTTCTGTCTGCAATGGATTAAAAACTGCACAACCCGGGACATAAGCATCTTACCAAAGCCATGAGGCTTGATCTCCCAAAGAAGACATGAAGCGGCTAAGGAGTCTTCCTTTATTTGTTGATTCCCATACTTCTAGCCCAGACTTCTGGCTGACCTGAGTCTGTCAGCCAGCACACGGCCACGGAGTCCTTTGCCAAGACCACGTGCTATCACTTCTGCTGCAGGAACTCATTTTGTCATCTGCGTCCTGCAGAGTAATCCCTTAGCTCTGGAGGCACACTGGTCATCAGCTCTGTCTTTGGCACAGTGTTTTCAGGTTGGAAGGTGGCCTCTCTCAATTGCCTGGCTCTTTCTTCCAGCTGCTTGCTAATGAGACCCAGCTTAGCAGTCTTCTGCTTGAGCCTCTCCACTTCCTCCCACACTTCAGGAGAGTGTGCCTTCCTCAGAAGACAGTTCTCTTCAAGGACTTTGCATCGCCTCTCGAGGTCCTTCAGGACACGCTGGAGGCGGGTATTCTGCTCCAGCAGCCTCATGTAAGCGCTAGCAGGCAGGCAGTCCTCCTGCTGCCCTACGGGCAGAACATCCACCTCTGCCACAGAGCGCCCGCTGCCGGTCCTTCCTTGTAGCAGGGATTCCAAGCAGTGCAGTGCCAAGTCTTGCCCCACAATCTCCAGCAAAACCTCCATGCTGTTCCCTTCCTTCTGGAGGCAAGCACGTTTGAAGTTCTTGCGGGTTTTCTGCTGCCCTTCTCCATTGCGGGAGGATGATGCCATGAGGCTCTCCAAAGAGCAGGGCCCCATGGACTCACTGCTCAGGCGGGTCTGCAGACGGTGCCAGGCCGTGGTCCTGGCCCTGGCCTCGTGGCAGGAAGCGGGCTGCCCGCCCTCGAAATGCTCCAAGATGTACTTTAGGAAGAGTCTCCTTTGCAGCAGCAGTTCCTCTTGGAGGCAGATGATGTGGGCGGCCTGCTCGTCATTGGTCTCCCAGCGCAGCTTGCTGAGGATGTCCTGGAGCTTACCATGGGCCTCGCTGCTGCTCCAGGCTCCTCTCACCAGCTCCTTGGCCAGCTGCTGCTGCAGGTCCTGTGCTTGACGGATGGCGTTGCCACGCTGTTGCTGCAGCATCACCTGCACCTCGCACAGCTCAGCCTCCTTCGAGCGCAGCAGCTGGCGGATCTCCAACGCCCGCTGCCGCTGGTTGAGCTCCTGCAGCTGCTGGAGCTCCCGTGCCTGCCGCTGCTCCCATTTGGACTGTAGCCGTTTGGCCAGGAGCTGCCGGTCCCGCTCTGCCGCCTCCTTCAGCTTGTGGGTTTTAGCTGCAAAGTGGCGGTGCAACTCTTGGGAGCGGAGCCGCTCGACCTCCAGCTCAGCCCGCACCCTCTCCAGCTGCCGCCTGTGCTCATCCTTCAGTGCCAAGCTGCAGCAGGGCGAGGGGTGGCTGCGCACCACAGGCCCCCGTCCCGCACCATGCCGGCTCATGGCTGCGGGAATGGCAACCAAACGCTGCCACCAAGCGCCACCGATGTTGTGTGGCACTCCGTCTCAGCAGCTGCTGCCTCCCTTGACGCGCCACGCAGCAGCAGAGACAGCGTCTGCAGTCAGCCATGGGTGGGCGAGTAGGGCCCTATACACGTCCTGGCCCCAACACACAAAGGAGGGGTGGGGCCACATGGCCTTATATGGTATGTCCTGGCCCTGAGCAGACTAAATTTAGAAAAAACGTGTGAAAACTAGGTTCCTGCTGGATGATGCTTTACTTCCCTTCTCCCTCTCAACAGTTCTTCAGATGAGAAGCTGGATAGGAATGAAATACCTCTTTAATATAAAACCGGGGGTTTATGGGCCTTCTTAAACATAGGAACTGGACGTGAAAACAATCGTTGGTCATCTAATGCTGTCTCCTGTGCATGTGCAGTTCTTTTCACAGCCTTCCCGAGTCCTTTTGACAAGTCTGCCTTTGAACGTCGGGAGACCTTTTGGTTATTTCAGTTGAAAATGACACCTTCTGGGGAGTAAGAGCTGCCAGTTTTCTTCTCCACGCTCTCACAGTCCATTGCCATGTTATATCACCCTGCGGCCATGTCACCTCCTGGGGCCCCCTGGGTCAGGAACGGTGATCCTGGGCCTCATACCTTTTCTGCTGTTTTACCACTACTTCTTCCAGGATTTTGTGCTGCCTAAGCTTTTCCCCAAGCTCTGTTGCCTGCTGGTTAACTGACAAAACCCTTGGTTAGGGAGGCTTGACCCCTCCTCTGTCCTCTCCGGCGTGCCCCTTCGCTGAGCTTGGGCAAGCACTCCAGGTCTGCCTGGCTGCAGAAGCAAGCTGTGCACAACCGGTACAGTCAGCGCAGGAGGTTTATTGCCTCCTGAATGAATTGAATGGATGAATATGTCAGTGGACGGAGCTACAAACACCTAAGAGTTCTTTTCCAGGCAAGCCAGAGCTGGATGAGAGCCTCTGTAAGCAGTGAGGCTGTCACCAGTGGTTGGAGGGAGGTGAACCTTCCCCATACTCAGCATGGGTGAGGCCACACCGGGAGCACTGTGTCCACTTCTGGGCTCCCCAGTACAAGAGAGACAGGGACATACTAGAGAGAGTCCATCAAAGGGCCACGAAGACGATGAAGGCACTGGAGCACCTGTCCTGTGAGGAAAGGCTGGGAGCGCTGGGACTGCTCAGCCTGGAGAAGAGAAGGCTCGGCGGGGACCTCATCAATGCGTATCAATACCCAAAGGGAGAGCGCAAAGAGGGTGGAGCCAGGCTCCTCCCAGCAGTCCCCAGTGCAGGACCAGAGGCAATGGGCACAAACTGAAACACAGGAGGTTCCCCCTGGACATCAGAAAATGCTTCTTTACTGCATGGGTGATGGAGCCCTGGCAGAGGTTGCCCGGGAAGGTTGTGGAGGCTCCACCTCTGGAGACCCACAAAAGCCATCTGGACACGTGCTGGGCAACCAGCTCTGGGAGTCGCTGCCTGAGTTTGACCTTTCTGAACCACCCTTTGAGGTCTCTGTCTCTGAGACTGTAGATGAGGGGACTGCTTCAAAATGTTGAGACAGGTTAGAAAAGAGAGCCTATTTTGTTCAGGTTTCCTATTCTGATAGCATCTGGTGAGCAATACCCCATGCTCCTGTTCCGTCGCCAGCTATAACACCAAACAAGGATCAGACAAGAGCAGCAGGTGTAAACACCTTTTGCTGAAAGAGGTTTTCCAAACGGAGGAAAGGATGTGACTTGTACGATGCCAGAAATCGTAGAAATGTGAAGAGAACATCTCATCACATCTGTGGTGAACTCTGCACTGTGGCCAGTGTAGTATTGTGATAAATGATTTAGTCCCCAACAGGATTCCAATTTCAGTTTACAATTTATTAAACGAATAGAGGCAAGCAAACAGCGCTGGGTGCGCCGGGAGTCTCCGCTCCACCAAGACGCACGCGGTACAGTTCCTGTTCCTGGTTTATATCCTGTCTGCTAATACATATTCATGAATAGGCGTGTCTTCTTCGGCGCATGCCCTCTTCTCCTTCTAGAGTCTTCTCGAATCTTCCTCAGCGTGCCCCCAGGATGACCCCAAACTTTATGCATGCACTTTACAAGTTTCTCTTTACACAATACTATGCGGTGAGGGGTCAAACTGGTTTGAGCTGATATACCAGCAAAGTAGTTTAAGTTTGTCCTGTAAAATACCCCTTTTTATGGTGCAGGAGAAATCCATAAACGTACAGAAGGTTATTACACTTCATCACATGAATCAGATGAACATATTTCACAGTATCATCACAGGAACGACTGAAGATTAGCAGGAGATTACAAAAGAATTGGGAAATGTCAGTAGCAACGTAAAAAGTCAGCTAGGAGAGAAACACTCGGTGAGGATACTGTAACCAAGGTGCTAGGGAATTAAAATAAAATAGGGTTAGAAAATAGGTTTGTGAATTTGTAGCAAGTTGTAACTTGCTACATAAGAACATTATGCACCAGCAATGCTGCTCGAGGACCCACCTAACCCTTCCCATCTTGAGTTAATTATCGAGGAGTTAAGTGGAACATGGTGATCATGGTATTATGTTTTGTTCTAATAACAAGTAGTCAGAAAGAAGGAACACCTTGGTCAGTTCTACGGTGCGGTGGGTAGGTAATTATTCATTCTATAGTCTTGTCTTAAAACAAAGGACTGTGGGGTGAATGATTGCATGTTGGACCGACAGCCCGTGAAGATATATATAGTGTTGCCAAGTTTAAGTGAACTTTGTAGGAAAGGTAATTCCGGCAGGGGGAGATCGCGACCACCGACTCAGAGACCACCCACTCAAGAAACCCTCCGACTCAAAAGATTAAGGAAGTAAAATCTCAAGAAATTATAGTGAGCATGTGTGGTCATTTACATGTGATGCGAGGAATATTTAACCAATCATTGTATGGAAGCTTGATGAATATGTATTAATCTTGCCTATAAATGTTTGATTTTTGAACCGATCGACGAACACGATTTAGGAGGAGCTGTCCCCCGTGTTCCCGGCGCCGTGAATAAAGAATGCCTGCCTTTTAACACTACATTGGTGTTACGAGGTTTATTCCCGATTTCGGTGACAATACTAGCCTTGGGTTTTCCTAGCCGGCTCCGAGCTTAAAGCAGAAAGCGGCATTTCCTACTGCGCTGCAAGGGAGAAGTTTCCATATTGCCAAAAAGCAAGCGTAACACACTCCTGCCTGGAGATAACATTCCCCCCAAGCCAAAACTCTCAAGCTGTAAAACTTCTGTGCAGCCCCTGCAGAAAGGGGCCTCCCACTGTTCTGAAAGCTGGCAGGGGGAGAAGGCCATCAGGCAGGAGAAGTGGCCCAGAAGGTGGCAGATGCTTAATTTTCTTTTCCCTCTTTTCTGCATGAGCTCTTCCTGTTCGGTAGGAGGAAGAGAAGAGATGAAGCGACAAACATGGCGACTTGTGTTAAGCTTGAGTAAACCTCAGCCATGTAACATTGCCAAGTGAGAGAGGCAGGGCTCTGGAGTGCACTGAAGGCAACGGAAGGTCCTGGAGGCACGCCGGGACGTGTGGGCACAGGGCTCTGGGACAGCTGGAGAGCAACAGGGAGGTCTCCAGGGCACATGAGGGCAAATGTGGGGCTTGGGGCACCCCAAGAGGACCCAGGGGCGAGTGGGCTTTGTGCGCCCACAAAGGGATACCCTGCCCCTCCCGGCCTGGGTGGCGGATCACAATGGTGCCCTTTGTGACCCGCCTCTGTGACAGCCCGTGGCGCTGCATATGGTCAAGGCAGCCACAGCCCACAGTGTCCGGCAGGACGGCGACGGGACAGGGCGGGAGCGTGGTGCTGGCGAGGAGCCCCTGAGCACAGCCCACGTCTTTCCCCACCACCCCCGGCAGCCCCGCCGCGCCGAGGCATTTCACCAAAAGTTCCCCTTTCCCCATCCCTACCCCTTTCCTCCGTCCTTCAGGATGGCGGAGAGACCCCCCAGACGCCCCAGAGTGGCCTGGGAGGAGAAGAGGGCTCCCCAGGAGAGCAGCTCTCCACCGGAACCCCACGAGGTGTGCGTGCCCGAGCTGCTGCAGACCAGTAAGTGGGGGGCCCCACCGGGCTGGGATGTGGGCAGCAAGAGGCAGCTGGCCTGGCAGCGGGGGGGAGGGAGGGGGTCGGTGTGGGATGGGGACCCTTCCAGCCTGTCTGCAAGCGAGTTCCTAAGCCCGCTGGACTCATGGCTTTCCGCGCCGCACTGCGCTCCAGCATCACAGCCCATCGCCGGGCACCCTCCAGCCCAGACACCCACCAGGAGACTTGTGCACGGGGAGCGGGCACGGGGCTAGACGGAGGGCATAGCTCCGTCCTCGCCTCGTGTTTGCCTTCGGCACCACTCCACAGCCGTGCCGGCTCTCCTGCTTTACTAGGTGCCTCCTGTGCTGCATCCAGCTGGCTGGCTCTGTACGGAAAGGAAAAAGAATCCATACAGTTCGTGCAGGCTTTTCTAAAGAGCTCAGCAAAGGTAACGGCGGCCATTTCCCCGGTAGCTGTGCCTGCGTCTCCCGACGGGGCCGCCGCCGGCTCTGGTGCCTGCTGCTGGGGCTGCTGGGGGGCTGCTGGCTGGGCAGAGCTGCTCCCCCCAGGCCTCCTGCACAGCACTGCGGCCCAAGTGCTCCAGTCCTGCTGGCCATGTGTCTACCTTCTCACGCTCCCCGTCTGTCTGTCTGTCTGTCTCCCGGCTGACAGGAGGAGGCCAACAGGGTGCGATTCCTAGAGACCATCTGCACCCTGTGCGAAGCAGCGAGGCGTGAGGGCTTGACACAGGGCCTGAATGCGTTCTGCCACAGACTTGAGGTGGCGGAGAATATCAAGGTGAGGGGATACTCAGCCAGGCTGGGGAGTGGGGCAAGGTCCCCGGGCACCGGCACACTGTGAGGACAGTGCACGGGCAGGGGGAGGGCAGGGGCAAGCGTGCCTGGACACTGAACTGCCCCGAGGGGCCGGCTCTGCTGGCACTGGGTGCTGGGGGCTGCCAGCTCCCATCCGGGTTGTGCTCTGCAGGTGCTGCTGGAAGAGGAGCCCAGGGATCACCTGCACACGGCAGTGCGGCAGCAAGCCATGCTTGCCATCGCCGCCTTGAGGTACCTGCCCAGCCCCTGGTTTGGCTGGCATTTCTCCACAGCCCATGGCCCTGGGCCTGGCCGGGGGCATCCCCCGTTGCGGCAGAGTCCAGTGGTGCCGTCAGAGGGCCTCTGCTTTGCCCTTCTGGCAGCTTGTTGGGAGGGCGCAGGGGAGGGCAGAGGGATGCTGCAGATCCCCGCCATGTCTCGGCTCTTCCCCAAAGCGGGAAGCGGAAGGCTTGCCTGCCACGTCTGTCCTTTGGCCCAGCCCATGCCGGGGAGGGAGGAGGTGCCTCCTGGCAGGGTTCCCCACACACCCTCCATCCCTCTCAGGGACCCCTGCTCTGCAGGCCCTGGAGGGACCAGCCGGGGTGATGCACAGCTGCAAGGCACTGAGGCACTGCTCCCAGCATCAGTGCCTGGCAGGCCCCTCCCTCTCTTTGCAGCAAAGTGCAGATGGTGCTGGAGGGAAAGAAGAAAAGCCTCTTGCAGGCCTGCTTCAGGAGTGTCTTCTTGCTTCCTCCAAAAACGGACGTGGAGGACAATGACAATAGTCTCTACTTTGAGGTAAGTGCTGGCTGAGCTACAGGAGCCCCCCGGGCCCTCTGGGCTGCTCCCTGGCTGCCGCGTGCTCAGAGACAACCGGAGATCCAAGGCAGGGCAGGGTCTCGCCTTTGCTTTCCCACCCTCAGCCCTTCGTCCCCTTCCCGTGGGCCTGGCCATGTGCAGTGCCGCAGGCTGCTCTGCCCACGGCAGCTTGTCTGCCCCGAGGCCTTCCCTGGGCAGTGTGAGGCAGTGTGGGTGTCCTCCCTTGGCGTGGGGAGTTCAGATCCGTCTCCGGGGTGAGAGGGACTGCGGAAAGACTGCCACAATGCTTGGTCCTCCCCTTGCAGACCCTGGATGCCATGGACACCATGCTGCAGGCGTTGGTGCTCAGCTCTCCTGCCTCCAGCTTCACGGAGCTGCAGACAATCTTCCAGGTCTGGCCTTGGCAAAGAGTGGGGTTCACAGGGGCTGTTCCTCATCCTGGAGGGAAGGGAGTGTCCACTCTTGAGTGGACGGTCCCCACCCCAGGGCCATGCACAGTGCACACTGTGGGGAGGGTGCCCAGCTCCCTTGGGGCAGCCAGGGGTGGCCCACTGTGCTCTTCTGGGAGCCCGGCGTCCCCTGGTTGCAGGCAACGTGACCTCCCCTCTGCAACCTCCCCCTGTGTCATGGCAAAGCCTTGCCCATGGCATTGCTGGGCCAGCTCTGGCCTCAGAGCTTTCCTTGCACCAGAGCAGTGGGAGGCATTTGACCCCTCTCCTTAGGCACTGCAGCGGTGGCAGCCGGTGCTGCTCTTCCTGTGCCCTGCCGTCCCTCGTACTTTCGCCCCCAGATCTGAGCGGGACAGAGACCCACCAGGACCTGCCTGTCCTGCACCGGGAGCCCAGCCCTGAAGCTCTGCACTCCTGGCTTCCCAGGGGGCCGTATCCCCATTCCCCCACGGCAGACCCCCCAAGATAGGCTCCTGCCCAAAAGCTCAGTCTTCATGGAGAGGGGACACAGGGCTCCCAGGGGAGGGGACACAGGGCTGTGTTCTCAGGGAGGGCAGGGAAAGGAGCAGACGCTGCCCTGGGGCTGGCATCTGCCTACCTGCCTGGCCACAAGGACTGTGCGAGCTGGCACAGGCGCCAGCTCCCGGGGCACATCAGGAGTTTCTCTCCTGCCAGATGCTGCTGACCTTCACCAACTGCCAGAGCGCAGCTGCGTGTGAGCGGGCCGTGGGGAGGATTGGGAGGCTGAGCGATTTGCTGGCCAGCTGTTCCTCAGTGCAGGTAAGGAGCCAGGCACCCTCCAGCCAGGCTCTCTCCCCTTCCCTGCGCACGGGAGCAGCCTGCAGCTCACAGATGCCTGCGAGGCAAGCCTGGGCACCAGCTGAGGCATTCAGCAAGGCTCTGTCCTGGAGCAAGGGTCTTGGTTTCTTTCTTTTTCCCCATGGTCTTCTCCGCCCAGATGCCCCTCTGCCAGGAGCCATCTCGGCCCCCAGTCCTGTGCAGGACAGGACTGCCCAAGGAGCATGGCGGGAGCCCAGGCCTGGCAGCTCTCCCTGCCCTGCTGCCCAGCTAGCTGCTTTGGGAGGGCCCTCCAAAGCGCCAGCTCACCGGGCATCCTTCCCCAGGCAGACTCTTGGGCTCAGGCCTTTGGTTGCAGCTGCTGCCCCTCAGCCCTTTTCCCTGTCGTGCCTCCCTCGCCCAGGTCTGGAGCACCTTTGTCGGACGCGATGACAGCCCTGCCTGCCACAGAGAGATGCCTATCCCCATCCTGGGACAGCTGCTGGGACGACTCATCCTTTGCTGCTCTTGCAAGAACTGGGAGATCAGATGGGGGGCTTTGGATGCTCTTCATTACCTCTTCAGATTCATCCTGCAGCAAAAATGTAAGAGAAGCTGCGGTGGATGGCGTCCCCCCACACACAGACATCTCCTCATATGCCTGCTTGTTTCCCCGCGTATTGCAACGGGCCCTTCTTGTGCTTGCTCGAGGCTGTCCATGAAAGTCTGCCAGCTTCCCTGACCTGCTCTGCCCCTCACAGCTGCTTCCCCTCGCATCACAGCTCTCATTTTGCTGCAGAAGCTGATCGCTCACCAGAAGTCCAGGACCTGTTTGTTGCTGCTCTCCTTTCCCACTCCCCTCAGGTCCTCTCAGAGCCCGGCTGTTTCATGGTCCCCACAGACAAAGTTATCACCGATTACCGCGTCCCCAAAATAATTCTGCCCTACTGGAGAACAGCAGATCCAGCTGTGCATCACCCCGGCTGGTCCCTCCAGTGCCTGCAGAAAGAAGCTGTCCCTGACGCCCTCCAGAAATCTCCCTGACTGCTTGCCTCCCGCCATCTTGCAAGCAGGCCTCGGGGAAGTTAAAGAGCCCGAGGAGAATCAGGGCATGTGACACGGAGACTTCCCCACATGCTTTCAGAAAGACTTCATTCACACCCTCTCTCTGAGCAGGGAGGTCTGCAACACACTGCCACCATGATGTCGCCAGCACTGCCTCTCCTCAGCCCCTGACCCACGTGCTCTCTCTCACACTCTCCATTGTCCCCTCTCAGAGCTGCTCCTTCAAATACAGGGCACCCCCCCGCCCCTCTTCCCCGTCTCTCCCAAACAGCTTGCATCCGTGCACAGCAGCACGCCAGCCGTGCGAGTCGCCCCCCTCGCCTCAGTTATTCCAACAACGTTGTAGTTGTGCGACTGCACGCAGAGCTCCAGTTCCTTTGAGTTTCCCAGGCCGTGAGCGTTTGCACACGTACGCTTGAGGCAGGTGCCTCTCATGCTTCTCCAGCATCCCTGGGGTCCCTCTTGTTCCCTCCGCCTGTCACCCTTTGCTTTACACCCCTGCCCACCACCTCCTCCCCGACTGTGGGTCGTGACCTCCCTCCTCAGCCATTCCTAGCTCAAAGCGCTTCACGCCATTTGGTCAGCTTGCTGGCAGAGACGACAGCTGTTTCCTACCGACTCTTCCGTGATCCCCTCCTGTTTAGGCACGACGCTGCCAGTGTGTAATCCCGCGTGTCCACAGCATCGCAGGGAATGGGAAGCTGAGAACACCTCCTGGCTTACTTTGCCCAGCACCAGCAACATTGCCACGGTAATGAGCTCCTCCCTCGCTGCGCCTCTTGTCCGTGGCATCAGCCGCAGACTTGTGTGCGCAAAGGGATGCAGAGTCAGTGGGGCTGGCATAGCCTCCTCCCTGTCCCCGGTGAGAGGGTTGCCGCGGTCCCCGAGCAGGGACTGAAGAGGGCTGCACTGCAGTGCCCGAGCCGCGGCTCCAGCCCTCCCGGGCACCAGCAAGGCCTGGTTCTCTCTAGGGCCAGAACACTGTGCCCACGACCCCAAGCCTCCTCCCTCACCCTGAGGGCCCTCTCCTCTCCTGCTCCCCTGTGCAGCCATGGCAGGCCCTGCTTCCAGCTTTCCTGCGGGCACTGCTGCCAGCGCCGTGGGCCCATCTCTCGCCAGAGCTGCTCTCGCTGCTCAACTAAGCAGCACCATCAGGGCACTCGGTGGGACATGTCTTCCCTGCCTTCCTTCCTCCCGTAGGCTTTTGGAAAATATCTCCAGCCTTCTGAGAAGACTGACATCGTCCTCATGGCCATTGAGGCCATGAGAGACTCAAGCGCCTATGACAAGGAGAAGGCGAGCAGCATCCTGCATGTGGCCATGAGAGAACCCGCCTCCTGGCTGGCGGAGGTAAGCGGCCTGTGGCTGCCCTGCCCTTGAGCCCGTTCAAGGCAAGGTTCCTCCCTCCATCCCTCCCTCCCTAAGCCAGGTGCCTCAGGCACCTTGAAGCCATTTGAAGCCAGCAGAGTAGGATGGGAAGGGCAGCAGCTTCAGAGGCAGCTGAAGCAATGGCTGCACTCCTGTGGCAGCACCATCCTCGCCTGTGTGCCCTGCAGGTGCCAAACATCATCAGGGGCGTCTATGAACACATGGAGTGCATCCGCACGGCATCAGCCCGGCACAGCCTGGACTTGCTGCTTCTGCTGATGACCAACCAGTGCCCCGGGGAAGTGGTCACGAGCCTGTTGAAGCTCATGCCTCCATCATGTGACAGGTACCGACCCCAACAGCCCCCGTGGGCTTGTTCCATGTGTGGAGAGGGGCCAGGAGACTTTCTGGCTCCCAGAGCCACGGAAAACCGCAGGACATCCCCGAGGAGCAGGGCCCTGCACCCCACCATACTTTCCAGCACTGGTAGATCGGCCAGGCCCGCAGTAGCGAAAGCTGGCCAAGCCAGCCCAGAGTCCCCGCCACGAGGTCCCTCCCTGCCCCACGGGGAATGCTACCTCAGCCCTCTCCTGCTTGCCCAGGCAGGGAGCCAGGCACTCCAAATGAGAGCTCGGGAAGGGTCGGGGCTGCAGGACAGCCTGCGTCCTGCGGGGCTGGCCCAGGCACGGTGTGGTGGCCAAGGCAGCCCTGCTGACAGAGCGCTCTGGGCCTGCAGTGCTGCTCGGGCCATGTGGGAGGTGATGCTTTCCCAGCCCCACACCGTGGAGAAGGTCTTGGGGGAGCTGCTCAGCAAGCTCCAGGACCAGCAGCTGCGCAGGACGTTCAGCTCCGACACAGAGGACGCCTGCATCCATCACTTGGCTGTGAGTGACCAGACCAGTCCTTGCTCACCCTCAGGGCTGTGCCTGTTTGCCTCTGCAGGCAAACAGGCACAGCCCTCTCCCCTCCAGTCTGCCCGCAAACAGTCACCTCCTGCGGGACACACGGACACAGCCCCTTAGGGCCAGCAGGGACCTGCCCAGCACCAGGTTCCCCTGCGCCAGCCATGCAGGGCCACCCTACGCTGCTTGGGCCCCGGTGCACAAGCATGAAGCCCAGGCAGCTCCTGCCTGCCCAGGCAGTGCTCTGCTTCCCGCCTGCCTGCATCCCCCTGCCCTGCTCTGCAGACTGGAAACGT
The DNA here is from genome assembly GCF_964289735.1 of Phaethon aethereus. NCBI lineage: Eukaryota > Metazoa > Chordata > Aves > Phaethontiformes > Phaethontidae > Phaethon > Phaethon aethereus. Next base: position 21,446 of record NW_028114020.1, on the reverse strand, counting down.
GGGGCAGGGCAAGGGCTGTGGCAGGGGCAGAGACATGGCCTCTGTACCGGCTGAGCAGGCTGCAAGGCTGGGCACAGGAGACACTCGCCACCACTCGCGTGCCGTGCCTCCTTTGTGCCACCTCTTTGTGCCTCTCGATCGCTCCTCAGAGGCATTGAGAGGAGGAGGCTGCCGATGCTCAGAGGACAGGAGGAGCTGGCACAGACAACCATGTGGTGGCTTGGCCTGGGCTGGAAGTCAGGAGGTGGGGTGATGGCTCCAAATGCCCTCGCTGTCCCCTTCATGGGCCCCAGGGTCCTTCAGGCTCAGACCTTGCTGCTGCAGCGCAAGGAGAAAGGCTCCCTCAGCCCCTGCAGGAGCTCTCGCTCCTGGCACATCCCCATGGTGCCAGGCAGGAGTTGCTGCTCCGCACCGAGGCAAGCCGTTGCCAAACTGCCTCAGTCGAGGGAGCACTGCCCCCAGAAGAAGCGTCCTGCTGAGAGGCGGAGGATGAGCCAGGGCCCGGGGCCCAGCGGGTGCTACGGGCTGACTCTGGGGCCTGGAGCAGCGGGCCTCTGTCATGAAGGTCTCGCAGCTCGCTCGTTGCCAGCTTGCCGTGGGGGTCCGCAGCGTGCTGCCATGGAGGGGCCTGGTGGCTGCCTGGGGAGCTTTGCAGGCCCTGAGGGCTACCAACCCATCTGCTGCCTGTCTGGGCCAGCTGGAAAAGGGGGTGGCTGAGCAGGGGACATGGAGCCTTTGTTCTCCTGCCCTAGCTTCCCTACCCCCTGCTATCCCCGTGTCCAGAGACGCCCACCAGAGCGCCCATGGCCACCGCCCGCCAGGCGGCTGCCGCAGGGATTCCTGTGCCACCACCTGCCAGGAAGCCGGGCGGGAGGCTGGTGCCTAGCGGCCAGAGCATTTTTGCCAGGGTGCTCTTTCAGCGCTTCACAAAAAGGAAATTCTGTGCTCCATACAGGCAAGTAAAATGCTGGTCCTGCTGCTGGACATCATGGAGACCCAGCAGAATGCCAACACTGACAACAAGATGAAGGCCCTGCTTGTCTTCAGAAACGTGCTGGGTCACATGAAGAGGGAGGAGGCCAGCCCCACCGCTCTGCAGCTGGCGGAGAAGCTCCTGCCGCTCTTTGATGACGTAAGGCTGCTGTGGGAGCCGGAGCCCCACTGATGGGCCCTCTGCAAGGACAACTGCCCATCAGCCCAGCCCCGTGGCAGCACTTGGGCAGGCCTCTTCCCCTCCTCATGCCCCTGGGCTCTTGTGGGGATGGCTTCTGGGCTCTGCAGCCCAGCACCGCTTCTCCCTGGCAGGCTGATGCCTCCGGGCGACCCGACCCCCCCGTACTGGGGCCCAGCCCAGCCCCCGTTGAAAGCATCTGCAGGCCAAGAGCCGCTCTCAGATGCGCGAGGCCTGCCCCAGCAGCGCTGCCAGGCAGGACCGGATGTTCTTGCCTGATGGAAACCTCTTGCGTGGCCCTTCATGGGCCCGGGGCCATTCATCCTGTGTGCAGGACCTGACTCCAGAGCCCCTCCCCTCCCGTCAGCCACGCTAACACCCTTGCTCCGGGAGCGGCTGTTGCTCAGGTCCTCCTGTCCTCCTCCTGTCCTGCCAGGAGTCCAGCCAGCTGCGAGAGCTCTCCATCTGCCTCTTCAAAGACATGATGCAGCTGGTGGTGGGGAACGACGAGCAGCAGATGAAGAAGAACGTGCAGAGAAGCCTGCTCCCACTGTTCTTCCACATGAGTGACCAGACCGAGAGCGTGGCCAAGGTACAGCTTGCAAAGCTGCCCAGTGATGCGAGGAAGGGCGTGCTGGCACCGCAGGGGTGGCCTGGGCATCAGGGAGGGGCAAGGGCTGCTGGCAGCTGGACTCTTGGAGCCTGTGTCACCTCAGGGTCCAGCTGCCTGAGACTCTGAGGACAGGGCAGAGCTCCCCTCTTTCTCTGCACCAGTCCCACCACGGCCTTCCTCCTCCCTCTGTGCCTCCTGCTGCAGAGGAGGACAGGGAGGTGGGGTCCCCTCCCATCCCGCCTCCTCCAGCGCACCCCAGAGGAAGGGTCCTAGCACACCCGGCGCAAGGAGGGGCGGAGAAGCTGGCGCAAACATTTCCCACACCTGCCCCCCAGCAGGGCTCAGCAGCAGCCCATGGCCACCAAGGCCTGAACACGAGCGTCCCTCGAGGCTTCCCAGCTGTCCCTGCAGGTGTTTGGAGGCCAGGGCTTTGAGCCCTGGTCCCTGTCCCACAGTCCTTGGCCACAATCCCGCCAAGCCCTGTCCCGCTCTGCAGGCCTCTCAGAAAGCCCTCCTCGTTGCTGCAAAGCTGCTGAAGTGGAAACAGCTCAAGCACCGGACGCAGGCACAGCAGACAGGGAGAATTGGGGAGTGCTTGGTGAGGACGACCCCCAAGCCCCGGGCCCGGGCTGGACGAGGGCTGCCCCCTGTGCCTCGCCAGCCCTGCTCCGGCCTGGAGCCTGCCGACTGGAGCTGCACCCTCCTTCCTTGCTCTGAGCACAGAGCCCCCGGGGGCTCTTCTCCAGGCCCCTCTCCCCTCCCCTCCCCACCGTCAGGATGTTGAAGGAGACCCTAGCCCAGCTGGGCCCAGGCAGTGGGGCAGAGAGCTCTCAGGGCCTCCAGACCCCGCTCTGCCTGCGGCTGTCTCTGAAGCTCAGCCCCACAGCGCTGCTGGCTGGGAGACGGGAATGGCCTGCGGTGCAAGGGGGATAGGGGTGCTGGGAGGAGGGACCGGCTGGGCTGACTGGGGAGGGTCTGTGCCAGCCCCATTTCCATTTGTGCTCTCTCCAGCTGGTGCGGGACAGGAACAGAGCTGAAGAATACCTGAGTCAGAGCCTGCCGTACTTGAAGGATGCTCAGGTCACCTTGCGAGAGGCGGCCGTGAGGTTCATTGGTGAGCCACAGCCCCCGGGGTCCCCCTTTTGGCAGCCTGGCCCCAGTCCCAGCTGCTGCTTTGGCAGCAAGGGGCAGCCCTGTGGCTGCCAGAGCCCCGACTGCCCCGCGCAGGGCCTGGGCAGCCAGGGGCTCTGTGCCTCCCTCTCCCAGCCCTGCCCATGCAGGTGGGCTTGGTGGCAGCCTTGCTCAGTCCCACCCTGCCTCGGGTACTGTCCTTCCCTGGGGTCCCCCTGCTGAGGGGGAGGAGGGTGTGCAGCCGAACCGGCAGAGCCGGGAGCTGTGCTGCTGGGAGCGTGCTGGGGAGCGGGAGGTCTGACGGAGCGCTGTGCCTAGGGCTTGCCGTGCGGCACCTGAGGGACCAAAGCGAGGAGAGGCTGGCTGAGATCTGCAACGGTGAGTAAGGGGCAGCGCTGTGTGTGCCGGGGCTGGTGGAGCAGGGGACAGAGCGTGGGCAGTGTGCTGCTATGCCTTGCCCTGCCCCGCCCCGGGGAAACGCGTCGAGGCGGGCATAGTAACATCTCAGGGGCAGTTGGGGCATTCCTGAGCAGCAGCTGCCAGCTGATCCATTTGTCCCACCTGCTCCATTTGTCCCACCTGCTCCTCTCGGCCAGGGAAAGAGACAGGTGGGGCTGGCATGGTCTGGAGCAGATGCCTGGGCGGGGCTCTGCAGACAGGTGGCTTTCAGCTCTGTTATCTTTCCTTCTGTTGCAGCCCTCCAGCTTTTGGAGAAAGACCCCGAAGCCTCCGTCTCGTCCCTGGCAGCTGAGACCGTGCTGACCCTGAGATCTCCAAGGGAGCAGCCAACATCAGGATGGACCCTGTGGGCACTGTGCTGCTGGCCCTGCAAAGCCAGGCAGAAGCGAAGGTCTCTTCAAGAAAGTGGCTCTTTTTGATTAAAGCTGGAACCACAAGGCCAAGGCCATAGTGTCCTTCACACGGGAACCACCCTGAGCAGACAGAGTTGTTCCGGCCTCTACCACTGTGTGCAGGACAGCTCACCCCTCAGCACACCCTGGCCCCATTACTGTTTTAGATTGTCAGTGAACTCTGCCTGTTCACCTCCTCTGGGAGTCTTTACTCTAGGCAGGCAGAGGGCAAAAGGCAAAAGGCAGATCCCAAAGGGTCCAGGATTGTCCTGAGAGCTGCCTGATGCCCAGGCTTTGCAGCAGCCCGCGGCAGCACAGCGCACACTGCCCCAGGGTGTCCGTGCAACAAAGCCCCAGCTGCCCTGCTGGACTGCCAGTCCTGGAGGTTTCATGCTGGTGTTCAGACGTGGCCGGCCACATCTGGCATGCTCTGGGCTTGCCCATCCTTGCCCATGAGCCAGGGGAGAAGTTTCCCTGTGGAGAGGGAAGAGCTGTGCCCCCAGGGGCACCCTGCCCCACCTCTTCTGGGCTGCTGGGGCTGTGCTGCCAGCCCTTTGGGCAGTGGGCTGCTCTGGCCTTCTCCTGCCACAGCAGCAGCAGCTGTCCCCTGCCCCCGACACGTCCTGCTCGCCGATGCGACAGCATTGGCCAGAGCCCAAAGGCCGCCGTTTCCCCAGCAGCTGCCAGGGATGAGCAGAGCACTGCATCCACAGGACAGGGCCAGGCCGAGCCCGGGGCCATCAGCCAGGCTGTGGGGCCAGGGTGCGCCACGCTCCCACAGCCACCTCCCCAAGGGCTGGGAGGAGGGAGAACACCAAATCCTCAGCAGGAGAGAGCTCCTCACCGCCCCTGGCCAGCAGCTCCCCGCTCTGGGGCCAAGCCCGGGCCGTCCCCGAGAGTCCCCGGGAAACCTCTCCGCCCTGCTCCGCACCCAGCACCCTGCGATACAGGGGCACGGTGCTGAAGGACAGATGTGAGCCGGCCGGGGGCACACAGCCAGGATGGGCCGCAAGAAGGGTAACCCCAGCTTCAGCCGCACTGTGGGCCGCCGGCCACTCTGGCAGGACCACAGCCGCCATGGCCGTCACATCCCATAGCCCGGGCCGCTGCTGCCAGGGCCCTCGGGCAGTGTCGTCCCTCCTCGGGGCCCAGAGAGACGAGGACCCGCACCAGGACACGGCCCCTGTGCCCCTTCAGTCTTTCAGGGCTGAGCCCTGGAGCTGCACTGCAGGAGACGCCCAAGCACTGCAGGGATGGTCCCCCCCGGCAGCCCAGGGCTGACAGCCTGGCCCAGGTAGGCCAGGAGACAGAGCTGGGAATGGCACCCGCTGTTTTGGTTTAAGCCCAGCCGGCAGCTCAGCACCACACAGCCGCTCGCTCGCTCCCCACTCAGGGGGATGGGGGAGAGAATCAGAAAGTTAAAGGGAGAAAACTCGTGGGCTGAGAGAAAGACAGTTTAATAGGTAAAGCAAAAGCCGTGCGTACAAACAAAGCAAAACGAGGAATTCCTTCGCTACTTCCCATTGGCAGGTAGGTGTTCAGCCATCTCCAGGGAAACAGGGCTCCATCACGCGTAACAGTTACTTGGGAAGACAAGCACTGTAACTCCAGACTTCCCCCCTTCCTCCTTCCTCCCCCAGCTTTTATTGCTGTGCTCAGCGTCGACACCCTGTGACGTAGAACATCGCGCTGGTCAGTTGAGGTCAGCTGTCCCAGCTGTGTCCCCTGCCAGCTTCTTGGGCACCCCCAGGCTCCTCGCTGGCCGGGCAGCGTGAGCAGCAGCAAAGGCCTGGACGCTGTGTAAGCACTGTGCAGCGATAACGGAAACATCCCTGTTATCAACACTGTTTTCAGCACAAATCCAAAGCATAGCCCCATAGCAGTTACTACGAGGAAAATTAACTCTCTCTCAGCCAAAACCAGCGCCCCCGCCCAGCTGCCGGGATGGGGACTACAGCTGCCCGCATGCCATTGGGGGTGAAGGACTACAGGCGAGCCGAAGAAGGAGGGGTATGAGGCAAAGCCGTGCTCACAAACCCTGTTCCAAAACAACCCGTATGTGCAGTTTCTGAGGCAAAACCGAGGCAGAAGACGGCTTTCTTGGAAGCAGTCATGCTTGTCATGCAGTCATGCAGTCATGTCCATCAAGTGGACAACCCTGAGGGCAATTTTCTGCTGTACCTCGCACAGTTGCAAGTCAAGCAAAATGGCAATGACTCCGTATATCTAAAGCTATAAATAACATATCTGTCCCGGGAATTGTTTCTCCAGTTGTAGACGCAAAGCCTGCTGTTTGTCCTCATCCAGACCTCATCTTAGGCCACCCTTGGTCTATATTTCCAACAAAGGTCACCTCAGGCCAGCTTAATTGGCATAACCGTTACACCCTTTTTGTCGAGAGGCCATGAGTTCCATCTGTTTTCAGCCACTCCATTGGAATGTCTTCTGAGGGTGATCCTTTCACTATACTGAGTCCTCCTCCCATCATTAATGCACCTCCTTAAAAGCCCAGACAGGATTCTTCCACTTGCTACCTGCATTCAAGTTCCCAGGTGAACTCTCCTTCTTGCCAGCAGCGGGATGTTGAATTGCAGGGGGTAGTGCGGCGGAAGGTGACATTGCTGGGGTGTGGTGAGGTCACTTGTGTGCCAGGAAGCTGATTGGTCAGGAGCAACAGGTGGCACGGAGGTGCTCAGTGCCTGCCAGAGACAGCACAGAGCGCAGAGAGCTGAGGGGGCAGAGAAGAGGCAGGTTGGGGGACAGCTGTGGCAGGGGGTGGTGAGGTCACTTCTGGCAGAGATGTTGATAGGGCAGGAGCAGGCATGTGTCTCGGCTATTCCTTGTGAGGTCAACTCTGTCCATGCAAGCCCGCAGCAGCGTTGTGGATGGGCAGTGCTTTTGAGGTCACGTCTTCCTGAGCCCGTGATAGGGGGGCTGATGGCTGGGTGGGTGTTGGTGAGGTTGCTTCAGCTGGAGCTGCCGCTAGGCCAACAGCAGGCTGGAGGGCCATTGCCAGGCCTCTCCTCTGCACTGTGGCCCATGGTGTCTCCCCCTCCTGCCACCTACCAGGACGAAGAGCCTGGCTGAAGGTCCTGACGAGCTGCGGTGAGCCCTGGAGCCTCCTCCTGCCCAGGCTGAGCCACCCCGTGCCCTCGGCCTCTCCCTGGGTGGTGCGTGCTCCCGCGTCCTCCCCCCGCAGCCCTGGCCACAGAGCTGGCTCCAGCTGGTCCATGTCTGTCCCGTACCGGGGTGAGGAGAATGTGCGGGTGTGGAAGAGATTCAAGCCCTGGCACGATGTCTGTTGTGAAAGGAACGCTAGTGCCATGTTTGAGATGCCCTCTGTGCAGCCCCAGGATACTTCTGGGACATCACCTGTGAGCTACCGTGGCTGCCCTGTCCTCACTGCAGCTCCCCACAGCAGAGCCCAGCTCACCCTAGGTTGCTGCTGAGTGAGTGCATAAGGCACAGAGGCTTGGCCATGCTGTTGGCCTCTTTTGGGGTCTTTCTTTTGGGGCTAGCAGCAACTTTGCATGCTGAATCTGAAAGTCCTTTCATCTCTCCCATAGTCCTGCTGGGCTCACTTGGCTGATGGGGATGCCACGGGTCTGCGGCCAGTGGGCTGAGTGCCCCACGGGGCTGCAGAGGTCCCTGGCAGTGCCGAGACACCTCACTGCTTCTTCCTCAGTGTCCCCCTGCCGCCAATGTGAGCTGCGCTTCCAAATGTCCTGCAGGCTGGGGCTGATCAAGGGAGCAGTGGTGGTTGGTGGGGTTTTGAGAAAAGCCACATCCCAAGCGGAAGCGGTGTGTGCTGAAAGTGGGTGAGGGGAAGGGCCCCTGAAAAGCTGAGGCTGAGTGACCAGGAACGTTGAGGATGCGGTGCTCCCCAGGGGTAGCATATCGGTTCCTGAGGTCCCAGTTCATAAGGGAAGAGTTTCTCTGGGACGCAACTAAGTACACGCTCCCCAGATGCCTGCGTGCAGCTGATGAGGCAGGGGTGGTGCAAAGGGGTACCTCTCCCTCTGCAAAAGGAAGGAGAGAGGCAACTTCTTCACTCCCAAGGGCAGGCAGACTCGTGCACTCCTGTGGGGAGAGCAGGATCTCCAGGCATGCAGTTCTTGAGCCTGGACAGTTTTTAGTCTTTCCTCCTTCTCCCTCCGAGTGGGGAGGAGATTGACCCACACCACCTTGTTTGTTGGAGGGGAAGCAGCCTTTTGAGGGGAAGCAATTGGGCCTTCCGTGGTGATGGGCCCACCAATGCCTGTGCTCTTCCTGACTTTCAGAGGCTTTCTGGCTGGGGTGGTGGGATACAGCAGGCACTTGGGCCCTGCAAGAGGCAGACAGCTGCTGCCAGGAGTCACCTCGCAGCTGGGAGAGACACTTAGAACCTGACCGCTATCAGCTGAGCAAAGGCCTTCCACAAACGTGGCCCTTCCGGACATTGGCTGAGCCTGCAGCCATCTCTCTGCACAGGAGGAGATGTGTTCCCCCCTCCCGTCTGGCCCTCTGTACTGGATCCAGGGCTCAAGACAGACCTGGAGACACTCTCTACAGTAAAGAAAAACCGGCAGGCTGCACCCGGGCAATCCTCAGCATCAAGGTGCTGACATCTGTGGTTAAAACTCACACAAGACTGGTGAGCAGAGGTCCCAGCCAGCACATCAGTGTCACCAGGCAGGTCCCAGAAGACCTGCTAGGCTCCCCCAGCAACTCTGGCGCTACAGTCTATTTCTGTCTGCAATGGATTAAAAACTGCACAACCCGGGACATAAGCATCTTACCAAAGCCATGAGGCTTGATCTCCCAAAGAAGACATGAAGCGGCTAAGGAGTCTTCCTTTATTTGTTGATTCCCATACTTCTAGCCCAGACTTCTGGCTGACCTGAGTCTGTCAGCCAGCACACGGCCACGGAGTCCTTTGCCAAGACCACGTGCTATCACTTCTGCTGCAGGAACTCATTTTGTCATCTGCGTCCTGCAGAGTAATCCCTTAGCTCTGGAGGCACACTGGTCATCAGCTCTGTCTTTGGCACAGTGTTTTCAGGTTGGAAGGTGGCCTCTCTCAATTGCCTGGCTCTTTCTTCCAGCTGCTTGCTAATGAGACCCAGCTTAGCAGTCTTCTGCTTGAGCCTCTCCACTTCCTCCCACACTTCAGGAGAGTGTGCCTTCCTCAGAAGACAGTTCTCTTCAAGGACTTTGCATCGCCTCTCGAGGTCCTTCAGGACACGCTGGAGGCGGGTATTCTGCTCCAGCAGCCTCATGTAAGCGCTAGCAGGCAGGCAGTCCTCCTGCTGCCCTACGGGCAGAACATCCACCTCTGCCACAGAGCGCCCACTGCCGGTCCTTCCTTGTAGCAGGGATTCCAAGCAGTGCAGTGCCAAGTCTTGCCCCACAATCTCCAGCAAAACCTCCATGCTGTTCCCTTCCTTCTGGAGGCAAGCACGTTTGAAGTTCTTGCGGGTTTTCTGCTGCCCTTCTCCATTGCGGGAGGATGATGCCATGAGGCTCTCCAAAGAGCAGGGCCCCATGGACTCACTGCTCAGGCGGGTCTGCAGACGGTGCCAGGCCGTGGTCCTGGCCCTGGCCTCGTGGCAGGAAGCGGGCTGCCCGCCCTCGAAATGCTCCAAGATGTACTTTAGGAAGAGTCTCCTTTGCAGCAGCAGTTCCTCTTGGAGGCAGATGATGTGGGCGGCCTGCTCGTCATTGGTCTCCCAGCGCAGCTTGCTGAGGATGTCCTGGAGCTTACCATGGGCCTCGCTGCTGCTCCAGGCTCCTCTCACCAGCTCCTTGGCCAGCTGCTGCTGCAGGTCCTGTGCTTGACGGATGGCGTTGCCACGCTGTTGCTGCAGCATCACCTGCACCTCGCACAGCTCAGCCTCCTTCGAGCGCAGCAGCTGGCGGATCTCCAACGCCCGCTGCCGCTGGTTGAGCTCCTGCAGCTGCTGGAGCTCCCGTGCCTGCCGCTGCTCCCATTTGGACTGTAGCCGTTTGGCCAGGAGCTGCCGGTCCCGCTCTGCCGCCTCCTTCAGCTTGTGGGTTTCAGCTGCAAAGTGGCGGTGCAACTCTTGGGAGCGGAGCCGCTCGACCTCCAGCTCAGCCCGCACCCTCTCCAGCTGCCGCCTGTGCTCATCCTTCAGTGCCAAGCTGCAGCAGGGCGAGGGGTGGCTGCGCACCACAGGCCCCCGTCCCGCACCATGCCGGCTCATGGCTGCGGGGATGGCAACCAAACGCTGCCACCAAGCGCCACCGATGTTGTGTGGCACTCCGTCTCAGCAGCTGCTGCCTCCCTTGACGCGCCACGCAGCAGCAGAGACAGCGTCTGCAGTCAGCCATGGGTGGGCGAGTAGGGCCCTATACACGTCCTGGCCCCAACACACAAAGGAGGGGTGGGGCCACATGGCCTTATATGGTATGTCCTGGCCCTGAGCAGACTAAATTTAGAAAAAACGTGTGAAAACTAGGTTCCTGCTGGATGATGCTTTACTTCCCTTCTCCCTCTCAACAGTTCTTCTGTTGATGAAGGGAGAAGGGAAGATGAGAAGCTGGATAGGAATGAAATACCTCTTTAATATAAAACCGGGGGTTTATGGGCCTTCTTAAACATAGGAACTGGATGTGAAAACAATTGTTGGTCATCTAATGCTGTCTCCTGTGCATGTGCAGTTCTTTTCACAGCCTTCCCGAGTCCTTTTGACAAGTCTGCCTTTGAACGTCGGGAAACCTTTTGGTTATTTCAGTTGAAAATGACACCTTCTGGGGAGTAAGAGCTGCCAGTTTTCTTCTCCACGCTCTCACAGTCCATTGCCATGATATATTGTAACCAAGGTGCTAGGGAATTAAAATAAAATAGGGTTAGAAAATAGGTTTGTGAATTTGCAGCCAGTTGTAACTATAAGAACATTATGCACCAGCAATGCTGCTCGAGAACCCGCCTAACCCTTCCCATCTTGATTTAATTATCAAGGAGTTAAGTGGAACATTGTGATCATGGTATTATATTTTGTTCTAATAACAAGTAGTCAGAAAGAAGGAACACCTTGGTCAGTTCTACGGTCCGGTGGGTGGGTAATTATTCATTCTATAGTCTTGTCTTAAAACAAAGGACTGTGGGGTGAATGATTGCATATTGGACCGATAGCCCGTGAAGATGTATTTGGTATTGCCAAGTTTAAATGAACTTAGAGGGAAAGGTAATTCCGGCAGGGGGAGATCGCGACCACCGACTCAGAGACCACCCACTCAAGAAACCATCCGACTCAAATGATTAAGGAAGTAAAATCCCAAGAAATTATAGTGAGCATGCGTGGTCATTTACATGGTAGGCGAGGAATACTTAACCAATCATTGTATGGACACTTGATGAATATGTATTAATCTTGCCTATAAATGTTTGATTTTTGAACCGATCGAGGAACACGATTTAGGAGGAGCTATCCCCCGTGTTCCCGGCGCCGTGAATAAAGAATGCCTGCCTTTTAACACTACATTGGTGTTACGAGGTTTATTCCCAATTTCGGTGACAGTTTTGGCGACCCAGATGGGACACTGCTTGTGAATCTCAACAGATCTGTTGGATCACAGGACCTCCAGCCGGCACCGAGGGATTCTCGGGGAGAACCTCTGATCCCCGGACCGAAGAATTCTGAGCAAGTCCCCTGGAAAGGTAATAAGGCATTCTTTAAAGGATTGAAGTAACGTGGGTTCGAGTCCCACTATCTCGCTCGTAAGGCGCAGCGAAAGCTACGCAGAGTAGGGCTGAAAGGTACCTCTGGAAAGGGTGAGGGTACGGGACCCTCACAAGGAATGCCTGCCTATAAGACGCGGTGAAAGCCTCGCAAGCTTGGGCTAGGGGCCCAGGTAAGGAGGTTGGGGGATTTCTAGCAGGGGGCTAGAAGATCCAGAGGGACCCTCGAGGAGAGTATGGGTCCCTCCGACTAGTGCCTGTGATAGTGCACAATCACACCCACTAGTCTTGGGAAAATGGGAACATTTCCGAGTAAAAGATCTATCCCACAAAAAACACCTTTGGGATGTATTTTGAGGCATTGGAAAGATCTGGGAGGTGATCCTCTGACTTGGAAGCAATTAATTGAATATTGCAATCATTGGTGGCCAATGTATGTCCAAGGTTGGACAGTGGGGAGAAATGGCCAGAAAATGGGACATTGCAATATAACACCATCTTGCAATTAATGTTGTTTTGTAAAAAGGAGGGTAAATGGGAAGAAATGGCTTATGTTGATTTGTTCTTTACACTACAAAATCATCCAGAATGGCAGAGACAGTGTGGAATACATCCGTATGATCCCATGGTAAAGATTGTGAAAAAGGGAAAATGTGATGAGAACTCGAAAAGGGGTTGTTCTACTTATAATACTACAGAAAATTGTTGGAAAAATGGAACTGAGGAGGAAGATATTGAATTAATGGTTGCTCCTCACCAAAGGTGAGAAAGGGGAAGAGAGGTCCAAAATTCGGAGGATGATAATCCTCCTACTGCTCCCAAGGAAGGGGAAGCAGAGGGATTTAGCCCAGTTTCAGGAAGAACACAGGGAAGGAGGGGGGAAGTAAGACTAACTTCCCTCCAAGCCCCTCTCCGAGAAGCAGTGGGGAATGATGGTCCAGTGGTGGTGAAAGTTCCTTTTTCAGTTACTGATTTAAGATCATGGAAAGAGACTGCAGGTACCTATCGGGAGGATCCCGAAAGGGTGGCTAAGGTAAAATGCTTGAAATTGCTTGGGCTGTATATAACAATAGAGAAAAAGAAAAATAGGTGAGGCAAACCCGAAAGGGTGGAAAGCTACTAGCAGTTTTGGCAGGGAATAACAGGATAGGCAGAGGGAGAGGACGAGCAATGAATATCGGAGAGAGAAGGAAAATAAGCCCCGATTAGCAGAAGATCAATGTGCTGTTTGCAAGGAGTGTGGGCACTGGAAAAGAGAATGTCCTAAGGCAGGAGAATTAGATCCGGCTCTCCAGGCAATTAAATTAATGACTCTGGATGAAGAACTACGAAGGGGACCGGGGCAATCAACCCTAGCTGAACCTCTGGTTACATTGAAGCTAGGGAATGAAGAAATAGAGTTTCTGGAGCTACTTACTCAGTATTGAATACATGTAAAGGGAGATTTAGTCACAAATCAGTAAATGTTGTTGGTGCGACAGGGCAGAAGGAAAATTGGCCATTTTTATAGCCATTAACGTTTAAATTGGGAAAACAATGTTTCTGTATATGCCTGAATGTCCACTGTCTTTGTTGGGACGAGATCTATTGAGTAAATTAGATGCACAAATAACTTTCAAAGATGGAGAAATCAAATTGTTAATACCAGAATCAAAAGCCATAGAGGCAAGAGTGTTTATGTTACAGGATTCCTACAGGGAAGAACAGATTCCAGAAGAAGTGGAAAATGCAGTTATTCCTTTGGTCTGGGCAAGTGGAATTCTGGGATGATCTAAATTGGCAGAGCTGGTAAAGGTGATTTTAAAACCTGGAGCCAAACCGGTACAACAAAAACAATATCCTATTAAGTGGGAGGCTTGAAAAGGATTAGAGGGGTTGATTACAAAATTTTTAGCATGTGGACTATTGGTAGAGTGTGAATCAGAATATAACACTCCCATATTACCAGTAAGGAAATCCGGAGGCAAGGAATACTGATTGGTTCAGGATTTAAGAGTTATAAATCAGATAGTCCAAGATATACACCCAGTAGTGGCTAATCCATATATTTTACTGACTTCTTTGAAAGAGGAACATAAATGGTTTACTGTACTAGATTTAAAGGATGCCTTCTTCTGCATACCTCTAGATATAGGCAGCCAAAACATAATTGCTTTTGAGTGAGAAAGTCTGGCCACAGGGCGAAAGACCCAATTGACATGGACTGTACTTCCACAAGGATTCAAAAATAGCCCTACGATATTTGGGAATCAATTGGCCAAGGAATTAGAGATATGGAAGAGACAGGACCAAAAGCTGTCAGTTTACTAAATTTCCTAGGCCAAGGAGGATATAGAGTCTCCAGAAATAAGGCCCAAATAGGAAAAGAAACAGTAATTTATTTGGGATTTGAAATATCCCAAGGACAGAGACAATGGGGAAATGAAAGAAAAGAAGCTATCTGTCAAATTCCTGAACCAAGTAGCCCGAAAGAATTGAGAACTTTTCTGGGAATGATTGGGTGGTGCCGACTTTGAATTTTGGATTATGGATTGTATGTGAAGCCACTGTATGAGGCTTTAAAGGAATCCAAGGATCGGTATCTGACTTGGACACCTCAATGTCAGAAATCATTCAAAGAACTGAAAAAGGCATTAATGATGGCTCCTGCTCTGGGATTACGTAATGTGACCAAACCTTTCGAGTTGTTTGCACATGAAAGGCAACATGCTGACACAACGGCTGGGATCCTGGAGTCGATCAGTGAGGTACTTCTCTAAACAACTTGAAAACGTGAGTAAAGGATGGCCAGGATGTTTACGCGCTGTGGCAGCAACAGTATTGCTGATCCAAGAAGCTCGAAAATTGACCATGGGCCAAAAGATGGTGGTGTACGTACCGCATATGGTACTAACTGTTGTAGAGCAAAAGGGGGGTCACTGGCTATTCCCCAGCAGAATGCTGAAGTATCAGGTTGTTCTATTGGAACAAGATGATGTGGCATTGAAAACCACACCGATTGTTAATCCAGCAATATTTTTGTCAACAGAGAGTCCAACAGGAAATTTAGAACATGATTGTTTGTTAACCATTGAACAAGTTTATTCCAGTAGACCAGACCTGAGAGATGAACCTCTGGAAAAGCCTGATCTGGAGTTATACACAGATGGAAGCAGTTTCGTATGAGAAGGAAAACGAATGGCTGGATATGCTGTCGTCACCACCTCTGAGGTATTGGAATCAAGGACACTACCTGCAAGTACCTCAGCACAGAAAGCAGCATTGGTGGCATTAAGGCGGGCTCTGCAAATAGCAGAAGGAAAAAGGGTAAATATTTGGACTGATTCTAAATATGCATTTGGTGTGATCCATGCTCATGGAGTCCTCTGGCAAGAAAGGGGATTGCTGTCAGCCCAAGGAACACCAATAAAGTATAAAGAAGAAATTCTCCAACTCCTGGAAGATGTGCAGAGACCGAAAGAAGTGGCGGTAATGCATTGTAAAGCTCATCAATTTGGTCAGACGGTTGTAAATATAGGTAATCGATTGGCAGACAAAGCTGCAAAAGAGGCCGCAGAACGAGGTATCCTTGCACTAGTACCAGTAAAACAAAAAAAACAGGTGACAGTAACACTGCAAATTATGACAGAACTCACAAAGGAAAAACATGAACAAACACATTGGGGAGTAGATGCTATGGTTTCAAGTTTAAAAACATCTGTAGTATGTGTAGGAATGACAGGAATAGTTAAATCAATAATAGCTAGATGTCCAATCTGCCTTAAAAATAACCCCATGAACCAAAAGAGGCCACCTCTAGGAATGATAAAACCAGGAAATTCTTCAGGAGATTATTGGCAAATTGATTTCTCTGAGTTACCCAGTCAGAATGGATACAGGTATTTATTAGTACTAATTGATACATTTTCTGGGTGGCCAGAGGCCTTCCCTTACCGCACCAACAAAGCTAGAGAGGTAGTTAAAGTGTTGTTGAAGGAAATAATACCAAGGTTTGGAGTGCCATTGGGAATGTCTTCTGATAGGGGACCACACTTTGTGGCAGATGTAGTTCAACAGATCAGTAAAATTTTGGGTATAAAATGGGACTTATATACCCCTTGGAGGCCACAATCGAGTGGAAAAATTGAGAGATTGAATTGAATGTTGAAAAGACAAATAAGTAAAATTTGTCAGGAAACATCTTTGAAGTGACCACAGGCTTTACCACTAGCTCTCTTGAGAATCAGGATCCAACCAAGATCAAGAGACGGTATAAGTCCATATGAAGTCCTGTATGGTAAACTGTACCAGACTCCTTTAATCCCAGGGGATATGAAGGTAGCTGGGGAAACTGATTTGAAAGTGTATCTAATTTCTTTAGGAAAGGTCCTTGGAGCACTTTGGAGATACATTGTGCTGACTAGGTCACTTGCCTTGGATACGCCTGTACAGCAGTATCAGCCAGGTGATCTTTCAACTTGGAACTCTGAACCACTGCAGGAAAAGTGGAGGGGACCATTCTAGGTACTGTTAACAACTCATACTGCAATCAAGGTTGGAGGAGTGGAACCGGGGATACACTACACCCGAGTGAAGAAAGCCCCGGCATGGAAGGTCATCAATAGGGATTCAGAGACTACAAAGTTGACTTTAAAACATGTTTAAGAAATTACCATTGGAAAATATGGAAAATGGGTTTTGATTTGGAAACTGATGATGTTGGGAGCATTGTTTGAGATGATAATAGATCAATTGGAAGGGAGAGTGAAGCAGAGCAGCTAATATACATTCCAAGGAGAACTCCAGAAGAAAATTTAATGGTAGGATTGATAAAAGAATTTGCAAATTTACAAAATGTAACCTAAATAACCGTATGTCTTCCAATTCCAAGAGCAGCAGGTGAATCAATTCCGTGGGGAATCTTAACAACAAACTTGAGCTCAGTAAGCACAAGGGATAAACAATTATGCAAAGAAATAAGTAGAGGCCTCCCTGTACATGATCCCGAGGAAGCTGGACGTGTAGTCCATAATTGTGAAAATCAGACTAAGCGAGAGGCAGAGGCTGCATGGGATTCAGTGTGGTCTACGGCTATTTTATCTCAATTTCATTATATGGCTAATACTTCATGGTGTTTTGCCTGGGATGGAACAGTCTTTACAGTTTTCCCATCAGTTAATGACAAGAGAACCACATCCAAGGAAAAGGAGGATATAGTACCCTGGTGGAATTGTAAAAAGATACGTAATTGCAGTACAGTTTATAAAGCAGTTCAAGAAATCCCTCCCTTAGCAGCTGCATTGAAATATGGGTGTTGGTACAGAGGACTCAAGAACGATTTAAATTTGACTAGTGTATATAAAATTAGAAAGGGATCAATATTTAATTGTAGAAGGTCTACAGTTCAGAGCCCAGGACATTTAGTTTGGACAATGAGTGATGGAACTTGGACCACTCATTTACTGGTGGATGGGAAGGTAAGACAAATCACTTTAGGAATGCCGACATTATGTCCAATCTGGAAGAAAGCTCCCTTTACGGGAGATTCTGAAAATCTGAAGTTAATATGGACAAAAAGATCACAAATTGATGATGATGATTGGAATGAACCCTCGACAGGAGTGAAACTTGGATGAGCCTTAGAATCCTTATTGACTCCCTTGGCAACTTACAGGAATAGGGATTGGTTATATAAGTTGACAGGTCAAGTGAAAAGATTAGCCAAAATAACGAGGAAAGGATTTAAACAACTAAATTTACAGTTACAAGCCACTTTGAAGACGACCCTACAAAATAGGATGGCTCTAGATATGCTCTTACTAAAAGAACATGGAGTTTGTGGATATCTGAGGGATAGGATAGATCATTGTTGCATAGATATCCCAAATGTTACCCAGGATGTTGAATATGATTTGGACTTATTGAGAAAAATAGAAAAGGATACTCAGGAAATGCAACAAGACATGCAAGAAAATTGGTTTGATAAAATTTTCAGTGGATAGGGATAAAACTTGAGTTCTTGGGTGAAGTCCTTAACTGATACTGTGTTATTATTATTAATAATATCTTTGAGAATATTATTCATTTATCATTGTTTGAAAAAGGAATTTACAAAAAGAGCTACCATTGATAGCAGAATTACACTTGTATTGACTACAAAACACCAAAATTTAAATGGACTAACTAATAATGCTCCTACCATCATACAATAAAGTGATTGAATGTTAATAAGGAAATTAATTTGTAATGGAAGTATTGAAAACAAATTATTTCAAAACTTTCAAAGGGGGGAAATGTAACCAAGGTGGTAGGGAATTAAAATAAAATAGGGTTCGAAAATAGGTTTGTGAATTTGTAGCAAGTTGTAACTTGCTACATAAGAACATTATGCACCAGCAATGCTGCTCGAGAACCCACCTAACCCTTCCCATCTTGATTTAATTATCAAGGAGTTAAGTGTAACATTGTGATCACGGTATTATGTTTTGTTCTAATAACAAGTAGGCAGAAAGAAGGAACACCTTGGTCAGTTCTACGGTCCGGTGGGTGGGTAATTATTCATTCTATAGTCCTGTCTTAACTGTGGGGTGAATGATTGCATGTTGGACCGATAGCCCGTGAAGATGTATTTAGTATTGCCAAGTTTAAATGAACTTAGAGGGAAAGGTAATTCCGGCAGGGGGAGATCGCGACCACCGACTCAGAGACCACCCACTCAAGAAACCCTCCGACTCAAAAGATTAAGGAAGTAAAATCCCAAGAAATTATAGTGAGTATGCGTGGTCATTTACATGGTAGGCGAGGAATATTTAACCAATCATTGTATGGACACTTGATGAATATGTATTAATCTTGCCTATAAATGTTTGATTTTTGAACACGATTTAGGAGGAGCTGTCCCCCGTGTTCCCGGCGCCGTGAATAAAGAATGCCTGCCTTTTAACACTACATTGGTGTTACGAGGTTTATTCCCGATTTCGGTGACAATATCACCCTGCGGCCATGTCACCTCCTGGGGCCCCCTGGGTCAGGAACGGTGATCCTGGGCCTCATACCTTTTCTGCTGTTTTACCACTACTTCTTCCAGGATTTTGTGCTGCCTAAGCTTTTCCCCAAGCTCTGTTGCCTGCTGGTTAACTGACAAAACCCTTGGTTAGGGAGGCTTGACCCCTCCTCTGTCCTCTCCGGCGTGCCCCTTCGCTGAGCTTGGGCAAGCACTCCAGGTCTGCCTGGCTGCAGAAGCAAGCTGTGCACAACCGGTACAGTCAGCGCAGGAGGTTTATTGCCTCCTGAATGAATTGAATGGATGAATATGTCAGTGGACGGAGCTACAAACACCTAAGAGTTCTTTTCCAGGCAAGCCAGAGCTGGATGAGAGCCTCTGTAAGCAGTGAGGCTGTCACCAGTGGTTGGAGGGAGGTGAACCTTCCCCCATACTCAGCACGGGTGAGGCCACACCAGGAGCACTGTGTCCACTTCTGGGCTCCCCAGTACAAGAGAGACAGGGACATACTAGAGAGAGTCCATCAAAGGGCCACGAAGACGATGAAGGCACTGGAGCACCTGTCCTGTGAGGAAAGGCTGGGAGCGCTGGGACTGCTCAGCCTGGAGAAGAGAAAGCTCGGCGGGGACCTCATCAATGCGTATCAATACCCAAAGGGAGAGCGCAAAGAGGGTGGAGCCAGGCTCCTCCCAGCAGTCCCCAGTGCAGGACCAGAGGCAATGGGCACAAACTGAAACACAGGAGGTTCCCCCTGGACATCAGAAAATGCTTCTTTACTGCATGGGTGACGGAGCCCTGGCAGAGGTTGCCCGGGAAGGTTGTGGAGGCTCCACCCTGGAGACCCACAAAAGCCATCTGGACACATGCTGGGCAACCAGCTCTGGGAGTCGCTGCCTGAGTTTGACCTTTCTGAACCACCCTTTGAGCTCTCTGTCTCTGAGACTGTAGATGAGGGGACTGCTTCAAAATGTTGAGACAGGTTAGAAAAGAGAGCCTATTTTGTTCAGGTTTCCTATTCTGATAGCATCTGGTGAGCAATACCCCATGCTCCTGTTCCGTCGCCAGCTATAACACCAAACAAGGATCAGACAAGAGCAGCAGGTGTAAACACCTTTTGCTGAAAGAGGTTTTCCGAACGGAGGAAAGGATGTGAATTGTACGATGCCAGAAATCGTAGAAATGTGAAGAGAACATCTCATCACATCTGCGGTGAACTCTGCACTGTGGCCAGTGTAGTATTGTGATAAATGATTTAGTCCCCAACAGGATTCCAATTTCAGTTTACAATTTATTAAACGAATAGAGGCAAGCAAACAGCGCTGGGTGCGCCGGGAGTCTCCGCTCCACCAAGACGCACGCGGTACAGTTCCTGTTCCTGGTTTATATCCTGTCTGCTAATACATATTCATGAATAGGCGTGTCTTCTTCGGCGCATGCCCTCTTCTCCTTCTAGAGTCTTCTCGAATCTTCCTCAGCGTGCCCCCAGGATGACCCCAAACTTTATGCATGCACTTTACAAGTTTCTCTTTACTCAATACTATGCGGTGAGGGGTCAAACTGGTTTGAGCTGCTATACCAGCAAAGTAGTTTAAGTTTGTCCTGTAAAATACCCCTTTTTATGGTGCAGGAGAAATCCATAGAAGTACAGAAGATTACACTTCTTCACACGAATCAGATAAACATATTTCACAATCCCCCATCTTTTTCTTTATAGTATTGATTTGTGTTTTCATTTCCAATTGAGGATAACCGAGTAGATTAATCTAGTAACAATCCCCCACATATCCTCAATACAACTATCGCGATTTTAGTAAGCCAATCACCACTCATAAAATCTCCCCAAAATCCTCCTAGATTGATTCCATTCCAAGTTTGTCTCTCAGGAGGCCATTCGTTATACACCTGGACTCCTAATCGCTCTCCCAAATTTATGGGTAATGGGAAAAAACTAGGTTTTATTGTTGATTACATGTACAGGCTGTACAATTAGAAAAGGTCCTCACTTTTTCCATTTTTCTGGGGTAAACCCCAGCTGGACTTGTTCCAATATTGACTACAGTTATTTGCCGTAGTCAGAGTCAAGGAACTCACTCCAAGTAGAACTAGAAGAGGTCCGGTCAGGGCCATAGTGATCGGCGGTCACAGCCCGAAGGGGTTGCAGCCCTTGGCAGACCCTTTTTAAGCCGCAACACCAGTTCCCCTCCGGTCTTGCCCTCTTCTTTCCTTTAAGGGGGTGTTTTCTTAGTACCCAAATTAATTGAGCACTGCTTGTGAAGGCCAGAGCTTTGATAGATCAGTGCTTTGTCCAGACCTGAGCACTTGCCCGAGCCTGGCGATCCTCTTTATTTGCAAGGCTTTATGGCTACAGAAAACTGCCAGTTAGCCTGCAACACTAATCTTACAAATAAACACCACCTTCTACACAAAGGACAAATTCTAGTTCCAGCTCCTTTTTCCTGTTCTTCTTTTGCCAACAACTCCTTCCGATTATACTCGTTTGGAGTACCCATTGTTGTTTCCTATTACCCTTTCCCATTGTTTTCCAAACTTGGGGATTACTTATATTTCTCTCCATAGCTTCCCATGGCCATCGTTCACCTTGATTTGTTCCACCACAAACGTAACAATTAGTTATATTCAATGACTTAGCAATGTGTTCAGCAAGATTTACAAATAGATTTTTAGCAACTGTGGGAAGTTCATGTTTCACTCCTGTTTCTATTACAGGAGTAGCCGCAATAAAATTCCCACAGCAATTTAGTCAGATGTGACTTTCCACTCCTTCACTGGACCTTTCACTCATGACACATGTGTCCATCCTTTTTCAGCAGTTCTCACAGCTGTTTCTGTAGTTAATAAAACAAGGAAAGGTCCTTCCCAGAGGGGAGATAGGTTTCCTTCTTTCCATGTTTTTATCAGAATTTTATCTCCTGGTTCTAACTGATGAATTGCAAATCCTAAAGGTGGTGTTTGGGCCACCATCCCAATCTCTCTTAATCCTTTTAATCTTTTTCCAA